>NW_025407997.1:0-1916 GCF_008403515.1 Naegleria fowleri | reverse complement strand
GGCCTGGGCCTGGGCCTGGGCCTGGGCCTGGGCCTGGGCCTGGGCCTGGGCCTGGGCCTGGGCCTGGGCCTGGGCCTGGGCCTGGGCCTGGGCCTGGGCCTGGGCCTGGGCCTGGGCCTGGGCCTGGGCCTGGGCCTGGGCCTGGGCCTGGGCCTGGGCCTGGGCCTGGGCCTGGGCCTGGGCCTGGGCCTGGGCCTGGGCCTGGGCCTGGGCCTGGGCCTGGGCCTGGGCCTGGGCCTGGGCCTGGGCCTGGGCCTGGGCCTGGGCCTGGGCCTGGGCCTGGGCCTGGGCCTGGGCCTGGGCCTGGGCCTGGGCCTGGGCCTGGGCCTGGGCCTGGGCCTGGGCCTGGGCCTGGGCCTGGGCCTGGGCCTGGGCCTGGGCCTGGGCCTGGGCCTGGGCCTGGGCCTGGGCCTGGGCCTGGGCCTGGGCCTGGGCCTGGGCCTGGGCCTGGGCCTGGGCCTGGGCCTGGGCCTGGGCCTGGGCCTGGGCCTGGGCCTGGGCCTGGGCCTGGGCCTGGGCCTGGGCCTGGGCCTGGGCCTGGGCCTGGGCCTGGGCCTGGGCCTGGGCCTGGGCCTGGGCCTGGGCCTGGGCCTGGGCCTGGGCCTGGGCCTGGGCCTGGGCCTGGGCCTGGGCCTGGGCCTGGGCCTGGGCCTGGGCCTGGGCCTGGGCCTGGGCCTGGGCCTGGGCCTGGGCCTGGGCCTGGGCCTGGGCCTGGGCCTGGGCCTGGGCCTGGGCCTGGGCCTGGGCCTGGGCCTGGGCCTGGGCCTGGGCCTGGGCCTGGGCCTGGGCCTGGGCCTGGGCCTGGGCCTGGGCCTGGGCCTGGGCCTGGGCCTGGGCCTGGGCCTGGGCCTGGGCCTGGGCCTGGGCCTGGGCCTGGGCCTGGGCCTGGGCCTGGGCCTGGGCCTGGGCCTGGGCCTGGGCCTGGGCCTGGGCCTGGGCCTGGGCCTGGGCCTGGGCCTGGGCCTGGGCCTGGGCCTGGGCCTGGGCCTGGGCCTGGGCCTGGGCCTGGGCCTGGGCCTGGGCCTGGGCCTGGGCCTGGGCCTGGGCCTGGGCCTGGGCCTGGGCCTGGGCCTGGGCCTGGGCCTGGGCCTGGGCCTGGGCCTGGGCCTGGGCCTGGGCCTGGGCCTGGGCCTGGGCCTGGGCCTGGGCCTGGGCCTGGGCCTGGGCCTGGGCCTGGGCCTGGGCCTGGGCCTGGGCCTGGGCCTGGGCCTGGGCCTGGGCCTGGGCCTGGGCCTGGGCCTGGGCCTGGGCCTGGGCCTGGGCCTGGGCCTGGGCCTGGGCCTGGGCCTGGGCCTGGGCCTGGGCCTGGGCCTGGGCCTGGGCCTGGGCCTGGGCCTGGGCCTGGGCCTGGGCCTGGGCCTGGGCCTGGGCCTGGGCCTGGGCCTGGGCCTGGGCCTGGGCCTGGGCCTGGGCCTGGGCCTGGGCCTGGGCCTGGGCCTGGGCCTGGGCCTGGGCCTGGGCCTGGGCCTGGGCCTGGGCCTGGGCCTGGGCCTGGGCCTGGGCCTGGGCCTGGGCCTGGGCCTGGGCCTGGGCCTGGGCCTGGGCCTGGGCCTGGGCCTGGGCCTGGGCCTGGGCCTGGGCCTGGGCCTGGGCCTGGGCCTGGGCCTGGGCCTGGGCCTGGGCCTGGGCCTGGGCCTGGGCCTGGGCCTGGGCCTGGGCCTGGGCCTGGGCCTGGGCCTGGGCCTGGGCCTGGGCCTGGGCCTGGGCCTGGGCCTGGGCCTGGGCCTGGGCCTGGGCCTGGGCCTGGGCCTGGGCCTGGGCCTGGGCCTGGGCCTGGGCCTGGGCCTGGGCCTGGGCCTGGGCCTGGGCCTGGGCCTGGGCCTGGGCCTGGGCCTGGGCCTGGGCCTGGGCCTGGGCCTGGGCCTGGGCCTGGGCCTGGGCCTGGGAGCAACACGCAACCGAACCAGCCACCTGAG
>NW_025407996.1:138108-155730 GCF_008403515.1 Naegleria fowleri | reverse complement strand
GTTTCTTTAAACTTGAAAGAATTCTACAACTTTGTAAGTTATTTTTAATCAGGACAAACATAGAAAGTACAAGTTTAGAAGATTCAAAAATTTATTAAGACACTTCCAGAACAGCACGGAAAACTGCACCGCTGAACAGTGAACTCAGGGCATTTCATACCACTTCCAAAATTTGTAGATTCTTTAGGAATCATCAAGAAATAACAAGCTCGGAACAATATTCAAAACCTTATTTGATCGTGATATTGTAGATCAACATCGAGCAAAAAGTGATGTTATTGCATTGAAGCAATTATTACAACATCCTGGAATATTCGGAAATGATGTAATTAATTCTGTGAAACGGTACTTGTCGGAGATCACAATCAAAGCCAGAGACTGCATTGTATTCGATGCCACTGGTGGAACGACTTGGCGTTGTAACTTGCAACAAACGTATGGTGAAAATTATGATAGTGATCAGTAGTAATCATGAACAAAAGGTTTTCAAACATACTAGTTGCAATGAGTTCTCTAAATATCGTCCATATTGTATAGAAATCGGTCAAGGATGGATTTCATTTCTTGAATAGTCAATAAAACCTCATTTGCAACGACATTTAATTTGCTCGAAAACAACCTGAAAATATTGATCTTATTTGATACAGCTCAATCTTTTGTGCAGATAAGATCATTGAAGTCAAGCCATGGTGTTACGAAGGCGAAGAAAAAATGAAGTCACACATAAAAGGAGCATTTTGGAAGCCCTCTTCATCCTATGAAGCCTCTTCTTCCGAAAATATTTCAAGCTATACCCTATCTTCATCGTTATCATCATCATCGGAATATAGAGATGCAACTATTAGGAGTGCAAGTGGAGAGGATGACCAACTTGTTGGAGAATTTATTTATAACCCTTTTCGGAAATTATCAATGAATGAACAACGTAAACGATTACCAATATATTCCTATCGGAATTGTATACTGTATCTCGTTGAAAAATATAATGTGGTGATTGTGAGTGGAGAAACTGCAAGCGGAAAGACAACACAAATCCCCCAATATTTATTTGAAGCGGGTTGGTGTTCGAATAATCAATCTATTGTTTGCACTCAACCAAGAAGAATTTCAGCCATAGCAGCTGCTAAGAGAGTATATGAAGAAAAAAAAGCCTCTTTTTTTGAGAGTTCTGGAGCTTCCTCTTCTAGCAGCATTGGAATTTCAACTAGAAGCGGTGTCATTACTCGTGAAAATTCGTATTTGGAGCTCGGAGGACTGGTTGGATATTGTGTCCAATTTGATGCAAAGTATTCTAATTTCTCACGAATTAAATTCATGACTGATGGCATGTTGCTTCGTGAAATGATGGTCGATCCTTTGCTTAGCGATTATTCTGTGATCATGATTGATGAGGCTCATGAGAGGAGTGTCAAAACTGACTTATTGATGGGACTAATGAAGAAAGTTTTACAAAAACGACCTGAATTACGGCTTATCATTTCAAGTGCCACTTTGGATGCCGAGGATTTCTTTCAATTTTTCAACGTACCACAACTCAATTTATCTTGTTACATTGTTAGCATTGAAGGAAGGAATTTTCCTGTTGATGTATATCATGTACAGAAGCCTGTTTCAAATTATATTACTTCAAGTTTACAGTGCATATTGAATATCCATCGCAGTGAACCTGTAAATTCTGGCGACATTTTAGTTTTTCTCACAGGTCAACAAGAAATAGAGGAGCTTATTTCACTGCTTGAAGAAGAAATAGAGAGAGATGTGGAAAGTGGAGTCATGAAATCTCTGCACCCTTTACCTCTCTATGCTGGTCTCTCTATGGATGAGCAAATGAAAATATTTGATGTATCACTATCACAGGGACCAAACGCCATTCGAAAAGTAATCGTTTCAACCAATATTGCTGAAACATCCATTACAATACCTTCCATTCGATTTGTGGTTGATTGTGGATTTGTGAAAGAGAGAGTTTATGACTATAGAGCCAATCGAGATTGTCTTGTAGTGACAGAAATCAGCAAGGCGGCTGCAGAACAGAGAGCCGGTCGAGCTGGCCGTGTAAGCCAAGGCAAATGTTTCAGATTATACACAGAGGAAGATTTTTCTAATCTCAAAGAAAATACCATTCCAGAAATTCAAAAATGCAACCTCACGGAATGCCTTTTGCAAATGAAAGCAATGGGCATTGATAATTTGGTCTTGTTCGATTTTTTGTCGCCGCCTCCTTCACAGAACATGGCCAAATCTTTGGAGACGCTTTATGCTTTGGGAGCGATTGACGATGATGGCAAATTAACTCATCCTCTTGGCAAACAAATGGCAGAATTTCCAACAGATCCATTCATTTCCAAGATATTAATCCAATCGGGCTACATGAATTGCTCCTATGAAATTTTAATTATTTGTGCCATGCTGAGTGTGAAAAATGTATTCGTCACTTCGCGCAGTATTCAGGATCGCATTGAGAATGCCAAAAAAAAATTCTCAGTCATGGAAGGAGATCACCTTACAAATCTCAATATCTATCTGGCCTATCTCAACAACAAGAAATCGAGTAACTGGTGTTACGATAATTTTATTAATTACAAGGCCATGCAAAGAGCAGAACAGTTTTACCATCAATATGAAAAATTCCTTAAAAAGTTTCACATTCCAGTGCAGTCGATTATGGACTCTCCACACGATTATCCCAGTGACATTATTCGAAAGTGTCTAATTACTGGCTATTTCTCCAATGCAGCACACAGGCAGCATGACGGATCGTATAGATCCATTAAGGGTAATCAAATTTTACACATTCATCCCAACTCTGTTCTCTTCAAATATCCACCCGAGTATGTTCTATTTACTGAGCTCTTATTCACTACAAAAGTGTTTATGAGAGATGTTTCGACCATTCGACCAGAGTGGCTTGTTGAAATGTGTCCTCAACTCTATGAAAGATCTGTGGATAGAAAAGCGAGAGAGATTGAAGCCAGACTAGAAGTTGTTGCCAACACTGCTGAGGAGGAATAGAAAGGATTTTGTCACACATCCATATTTCTAGCAATGATATTCTTCACATCTCACGATCTGTCAGTCGTTGTCAATTTACTACCTGCACTAAGAAAGGGTAATAGAATGGGAAAAATTGAGCTTAGATAAGGTGTTAAATCCAAGAGATATGACGTCCATTCCTCACTTGAAGTGAACAGTTGCGATGGTCCAACCTGAGAAATTCAAACAAAACCATTATTCCAAACATAATATTTTTTCCAACCTACTTCCAAGTTTGGAGTTGAGTCGAAAATGGCCTGACAGTCGTAATGGGCCAAAACAAAACAGTTCTTTTCACAAGTTTACCACTGGTATTGATGAAACTGTTCAACAACAACAAAATGCAATCACACAACTCCTATCGATTCATCGTTCTTGCTTCTACTCTGCTGATCCTTCAGGCACTATTCTTTCAGAGTTTCATCTTTCAAATTACCAAAGTGGAAGGAGTTCTTTTGAAATTAGATTTCAAGAAGAACAAACGAGTTTGCTTCCAAGAACATTTGTATGAGAGCACTCCAGTGAAAATAATTCTGAAATTTCCTACAGATGCACCCAAATCATCACCGACCGATGTACAACAGGGAGGAGACATTCGAGATGTACAAATTCGACTATTTGGAACAGATCCAGAAAAGAACGTATACTTGGATGCCCATTACTTTTTACAGAGCTTACCAACCATCATTCAAAACGAAAAAGCATTCAAGATCATTTCACATAGTTTCAAAAGTTCTTCATCTTTATTTGGAAATTATAAAATTTGTATTGAGCAAGTATCCAATTTGAAAGATGTTGAAGCGGATGTTCATATCGATGTTGGAAAATCAGCTGAAGTAGAATTTGAGGAATTAGAGTCTGTTAAGCATGTTAAAAGTATGTTGAACATTCATGATTTAACATTATTCTCCAAACCTGACACTTTTTGGACACATGCATTGTCCACCTAAATTTGATCAATCAATGCACTAGAAATTGAAACTCTCTTGAAAAATCTGGGAAATCAAATCAACACAATTACAACGGAACAGAAATATTTCAAACACCGCGAAGAGAGATTTCGAGAAACCACAGACTCCACCTACGAAAGGTTATGGATCGTTGCAGTTTTACAATTCATCATTCTTGTCATGAGTGCATGGTGGCAACTCTCAAGTCTCAAAACTTTTTTCAAAAAACAGAAATTGATTTGATCTGCGTCAAGATGATGCGTCAAGTTCACACGTCACTTTCGTGTGAATGAATTAAAATTTTCTTTTGTGAACGATTTAACTCTAATTCTTGAAAGCAGTGTAAAATATGTTCGAATTATTGAACACAAAAATGCTCAACAAGCTCCACCTCGGATCCGACACAAATTCCGATGTTGCAAAAGAAATGATGAATTTCTTATAATTTTTTTTTTCAAATTCAAAAAAATGGCCAATCCGCCAAATCGGTTGTTTCCTCCTTCAACACCACCTCACCTCCGAGGAGGCTCCTCCTCACAGCAGCAGACAACACAACAGGCTTCATCATCTTCACCTGCAAGGTCCGTAGGCTCTTCAGCAACAATCGGAGCTCATGGATCATCAACAAATTCATCAGTAGATCCTCCACAGCATATTCCAAATGTAACTCCACAACGACCCTATGGTCTTAACTCACCTTCCGTCAATAGTAAGAAAGGTGTTCCTAATGCTGTGTTGAATTTAGTCACTTCAATATCAAATAGATTTGTGAATGAGATGGAGGAAGAGAATGATGATTTTTTCAATAACACACAAAAACAAATTAATGCTCTAAATGCCTTGTCGGCTTTTATTGAATATTATGAGGATTTGTATCAAGATAACACTGCTCATCCCCTTCTCGACTTGAGAGAAGACTTTAGTGTAGGAGCAGTACTGGAATGTGTTGCAGAGGATTTTGTTGATGAAATTACTCAACAATATTTAATGAAATACATCATGAGTCAGAGGGACAATAATTCGAACAACACAGAATTAAGTACACCTGAAAAGAGACAATTATTAGTGTCAATTTTGAGAGCTTTGGTGTCAGTGAACCCTTCCACATATGATCAGTCCCCATTATTATTGGATGAAGTAATGACATACTTCTCGAAAGAAATTAAGGAGTATTTAGGCAAAGATGAAAAAACAAACTCTTCATCAGACTTATTTGATTTTGAATTCAATTATTCTAAATATGTATATTGTCTAGGACTGATGGCATGTGTCATGAGAAGCTCAACAGATGGCACTTCCTATTATATTCAAGATGCGATTCCCCAACTTGTAATTAACAGATTTAAATCAAAGATTTCTTCTATACCTAAAAAACCAAAGAAGAAATCTCCAGATACTAACTTATTTACTCCAGATTTTTCTTATAACATTGGAAATAATTCAATACAAGAATTGGAATACCTAGAACTCAGGTTTTTGGCCTCAAATTTAAGTTTATTGGGCGAGTATTTAGAGGTCATACCTCATGTCATGCATGCTGGTGGAGGCTCTTTAATTCTGCCTCTGCTCAAGTCGAAAGACAAATTCCTCATGTCAGACGGCTTGAAAATTGCTGACTCCTTGCTTGCACATACCACCTTTGCTCAAAATTTTGTTGAAAAAGGATGTCTTGTAGCATTATTGAAACTTCCAAATATCACCTATTTGGCAGGAGGTCTATCTTTATGTCTCTCCAGTGTTGCTACATATCCAGAAATTATGGACAAGGTATGCAAAAATACAGCCGTTGCAGAAAAAATAACGGATCTGGGTCTCTCTTTTGTGAGATCTAATCATACAGAGCTGAGAAGGCATGGATGCCACTTTTTTCAAAATACATTGGCTTACTCAACCGTTGTGGCTCGATTTGATAAGGAAATGGGGTTGAATATGTTATTATGTAAGTAGTGGTGACTGTTTTTAACTACAACAGTAGATTCGTTTGCTTAATTTGCCAATTTTAAATGAAATATTTAGCTATTCTCAAGATTGTTCTTAATGAAGACATCAAAGAAGATCCCTCACTAACGAGACAGCTTATTACTGCTGCCTGTCAGGCTTTGAGATCCTATCTCCAATATCATGTCATTAATTTTGGATTCAATTTGCAAAAGAAAGCCGCAAAGAAAAAAGAAGCTAAAATACATGGATTTTCAAAATAAGAAATTCACAAATAGAGTCGCATTGGAGCCATTCAAAAAGAACATTTCCGCTCTAATGAAAGCATTTCAAGAACAGATATTTAATCCTGTTGTGAAAATTGTAAATAGTGATGGTCTATCTCCAATACTAGAAATATTTAACAAGAGTAATTACGTTTGGATGGATGATACACTTTCTTTCACAGTGTTAGAGATTTTGGAATTAATTTCTCTCTCTCCAGTTTCACACATCCCAATTGCAGAGACTGAAGTATTAAGCGGTAGATCTGGGCTTTCTTTACTGTTGGGCAGCTCTACTGTAGAGAATGAACCTCAAATTGTAGAGGCTGCTCTTCGAACGATTCATAACATGTTCTTCTCACATTCTAAAATAGTATCAGCCCTGTTACCGATAAGAAAAACCCTATTCGAATTATTCCGTAAAAACGATGGTATTCGAGTACTGCTTGACGATTTACAAAATTATGATGATCCTAGTAATATGAACCAAGTACGAAAACTTTGTTGCGGTATTTTGATAGGTCTTTCAGATGAGCCCTCAATCAATCAAATTCTCTTCAAAGTAGAACTGGGTCAATTATTGACCGACATTATGAAAGACAAGCAGCAAAATGAAGAACAGTCGGAATCATTTAATGAGTTGAAGGAGGTGGTATTGAAGCTACTAGAAAAAGTCACCGGAAGAGAATCCAAAACAGTTATTAGAGAAGCAAAAGATCACACTCTGGTTCGGTTGGAAAAGGCCAGTATTGTCGCCAACACATATATCACATACAAACAGGACGAACTCTTACAAATCATTCATGAATATTTGAAAGATAAGGGTCTTTCTAAAACAGCCGAGTCCCTACTTGCGGAAGCAAAAATCACTCCTAAAAACACAATTGTGTCTCCTTTCATTCCCAAACCAAAACCTGTACTCGATAGAATCGTTGTAAATTATTTAAGGCAGCAACATAGAGAGTGTGAGGACCCAATTTCAGTATTGCCTGAATTTTCACTCTTCCACAAACATTCTTGCCCAAAACCTGGCAACTCTTTGAAGAGCGCCAAGTGCATTACAAAACGATTGAACATGTCAAGAATTTGTCGAGAGCCTCAATATCTAGGATTTGATTTTCATAAGAAAAATCGAAAACATATTTACTCACGCCTATCGTATTCACGTCCATTAATCACCCAGTCGGATCACATCACTTCAGTTTCATTTGGTCCAGATAGTTCCAGTCTTTATTTCACAGGTGAAGAGGGTGACATTTATGTTTGTGACATAAAAAGTGGAGATGTAGATTCACACAAAATTGTGGAATATGGACCAGTTCGGGGAATTCAATTCTCAACGGATCGCCTGATTGAGCCGAAAATGTTGGCTTGGGGAGAAAATTGCAGTTACCTTTACAGTGTTTCAAATTTAACGAAACCAATTTTTGAGTTTAATGATTGCTTTGCCTCCATGTTCAGCAATGGAAATGATTTGGTAGTGACTTCAAGTTTTAACACAACACGAATCTATAACTTGGCACTACAAGAGAAAATAGCTGAACTGACAGACGCAACTGAAGAGAACAATACGGTTGCTTGCTTTAGCCCCTACGATGATTTGATTCTCACCAATGCAAGTCTTTGGGACTTTCGAATGTCTCCTAAGGCTGTTCACCGATTCGATCGTCTTTCTCAGGTCTATGTGAATGTTTTCAATCCCAACGGTTTGGAAGTGATCATTAATAGTGAAATTTGGGACTTGCGTATGTTGAAACTTCTCTCAACTTGCGCTCCTCTCCGTGATGCTAAATATGTGAAATTTAGTAGCGATAAGGAAGCCATGTTTGTGGGATACAATGATTACTCTTCAGGAAACATTCATGATATCAATTCAAACACATTCAAGATTGTCGATTCATCGTCGTATCAGCTTCTTGCTTCCCACACATTCGATAAGAACAGTACCATTGTGGATTTTGCCATTGATCCTGTGTACAACCAATTCGGACTGGTGACGAGCAATGATACGAAAAACCTTAATCATTTGAAACTTTATGAATTTGGAAAATCAAGACGAGATGCCTCCTATGACGAGGATGAAGAAGAATTTATGGATGAAGAAGAGGGCGAAGAGCACGAAGGAGAGGAAGATCAAGACGATTTATTTGACCATCCTTTATTCCATGACGATGACTACATGTCAGACGATGACGAAAGTATTATCATTTTGGATGCTGAAGATGATATTGTTATTGACGATTTTGACGAGGAAATGGATGATTTAGAAGATGAGGAGGACGATGAGGAAGATGAAGACGATGATGATGTTAGTGAACACTTGATTATTGAACTAGATGATGAGAGTGATGATGAATAACAAACTCAACGAATTCAATTCTTTAAATGGATTTATCGCCTCCATGTGTACAGTTGTCACACTTGCAAGTGACATTAAGGACTCTTTGATTCAATCAAAACACAACAGCAAGAATGACTTTTCAAACCCAGTACAAAATCCCAAAACAGACTGTTGTGACTGCCAAGGACATTTTAAGCAACACCTCTTTTATGTACATGACATTAACACCCACCATCGATTTCTATAAATGAATTGAACATGAAGATCCAAATATTTTCAGTAAAAAATTGTAAAAAATGAATAGTGAACAATTGCATCATTGTTGTCGTTATGTTGAAGGCTCTGCTCACTCCTCATCCAAACACCACAAAAGGCTGATCAGCAAATGGCCATCGTTTCTTTCATCTCTATTGATTATTGCAACACTCTTGATTTTCTTGAGCTTGTTCCGATTTCCTTCCGATCTGAATCATGATGAATTGGATCATCATCGGATCCATGAATTTAATGTCGTACGAGCTCAAGCCATACCTGGCAGTGGTGCCAATCCAATGATGGATCAAATGCCAAATGTGATGATGGATCCCAATCAACAGTACCATGTACAGGAGGTAAAATTATCCTTTTCCGTGCAAGACTTGATTGTAAATAAGAAAATTTTGGATCTTAATTTATTGTATAATATTGGACTTCCTCAACCTCCAGGAACAGTGACTGTGGGTACACCTGATAAG
The DNA here is from genome assembly GCF_008403515.1 of Naegleria fowleri. Taxonomy (NCBI): domain Eukaryota; phylum Heterolobosea; class Eutetramitea; order Acrasida; family Naegleriidae; genus Naegleria; species Naegleria fowleri. The sequence continues at coordinate 146,471 of NW_025407996.1, read as the reverse complement.
AACATTCAAACATCTATGATTAATTTTCTTCAGTTTTTGAATCACATGCATCGAACGGATTTGTTCCATCCCTTAACGGACTCTGAGAAATTTAATGGTAAATTCAAGGCCCTCGCTCAAAACATTATTGGCTATGTGTTGACACCTGGGAACAGCGTTGAAGATGGTATTGCGAGTGACAATGAAAGATCTCCAATTTTGAAACTTTTCAAACTTTCCCAACAAGAGCTTGATCGTATGGACTTATTGATGAATAAGACCCAGGAACAGGTATCAACACTAAGTGAAACGTTTTTGGCTCAATATGTGACACGAATGGAGCCTGTAGAATTTGAAGAAGAGGAAGAACAACAAGTGACAGTAACCTCTCACGTTAAAGCTGAGATTGAAAAATTGAAAAATTTCCTCATTCAAATAGCTCGAATCTACAAGACCCAACGAATTAATATGAGACGAATGGGTCTTGTCAAAGGTCCCAATAATGAACCTGCTCCAAACCGTGCCTTGAAATATATTGTTATTGGTTCTGGACCTGTTGGACTTTTGAGTACCATTGAAGCCTCTTTAATCCTTCCAAAAGTATATGTTATTGAGAAGAGAACTGATTTCTCTAGAGATGTCTGGTTTGATTTGTATCCAAAACCATTCAGCCAATCGGTTGAACTCCTCGAAGAATTAGGTTTTCCAAATGAGTTTCCAAACTTGGAAGCGAAATTGAATACTGTTGCAGATACGGACGGCAAGGAACGAACAACATATACCATCCGTTGTCAAATGACACAACGATTCCTTACCAAAGTGACGTTCCTTCTTGACAATGTGCAACACATATTTGGTTACCAATATATCAATCAATGCAAAACGAAACCAGGATCGAATGGCAAAAGTAGCAAATCATGGACATCAAGATGGAGTGACTTTAAGATTGAGCCCAATGCAGAATATGCTGTTGTGAATTTCCTCAAGACTAACAATAAGGATTGTTCTTCTACTCTCGATTTCATGTCCGTATCTGAGCAATTGGATCTATGCTCAAACATTGACACTGACTCATTTACCACTAAAAATGGAAAGGTGTGTGAACTAGAGAAAATTCCATTTGAAATTCTTATCGGAAGTGACGGATTGTACAGTACGGTGAGAAGTTCTCTCAACATTAGTACTCACGATATTCATTCCTTTGACGTCTCGAATACTGTTTACGCAAGAGGTCTTCCAAAACCTGCCATTCCTAAAATTACTGTGAAACCAAAACTCGAACAAGTTGCCTTAATTATTAACTTTAAGAGAGTGGGTGATAGAGATTGTCCAGATACTGCTATTGATGAAGATACTGGAGATTTTATTGATCCATGGAAGCCCAGTTTATTGTTGCCAAATGTGTGTAGTGTGTTCAAGAGATTCTATGCTGGTCATTGCCACATGCAAATTTTGTTCGACAATGAGTATGGTCAGAAAGCCATTGAAAAGTACATGACAGCAAGAAGAAAAGCTCTCAGCAAGCTATTGGAAGAGAGTGGTCACAATCATGTGAATCTCAATGCAACTGATACCAACGATCAACAAAACGCGAACAACGGAGACAACAAGTTGCGAGATCTCATCTTGAATACTGAAGCTAAAGAAATCAGAAGTGCTGCTTTTGCTGATGCCTCTCGTGATTCATCCTATGTTAATTCCGGTGCATCTCAAGAGAAAGCTGTGTCGAATTGGGAAGAAGAGGCCTTTGATTGGGAGAAAATTCTCACCATTGTGAATACAGTTCTCGCCAACAAGTATGAAACAATTGGTGCCTTCAGAAAAGCCATTGTCAACACCGATACTTTTACTGGCGACAAACAATTACAAAAACAATTTGATATGGTTCTATTAAGGGTCGTGTTACAGAAGGCTGACAATTTAACAACCACCATTGCCTTAGATAATCCATCCTCTCCATTCGCTGTCAATATTTTGAAGGGTGATAGTGTGGCGAGTGCTCACTTCCGTCTCGGAGTTGGTGTGAATAATGCATTCCTTGCTTACGGTGAACTTACTGCCTTCATTCAACAACTCTATAGCAATAACTATGCGAGTGTGACAGCACCACCTTCTCGAGAAACTCTTCAGAAACAATTATCTCAAGTTCTTTCAGATTATGAAGCCAAAGCTCAATTCAGATGGAATCGTCTAATCAATTATATGGCAACGGCCATGTACTTTGAATCATTTTGTGATACAGTCGTCTTTATTGACCCTGGCGAATACTTTGGTGTTCAAACCATTCAAGAAAAAGATTACGACAATTTAGATTATATTCCATTCGATAACTTGTTGCAAGTTCGAAGATTCTGTCAAAATCATGACAAACTTTCTGTGTGGTGGAATTAACTTGACGTGTTCTATGTTATCTTTTTGTTGCAGTGGATTCCATCGCACTCGATAACAACTTGGAACATCTGTGATGATAATTAATTAATCAAAACAAACACATTTATTCCTTCTTTGACACCATATGATAAACATTGGGTGAATAATCAATAAACAAATAATCCTTTTGGTCACCTGGTCTCGCACAATGTCTTTGATGGAATTCTGTCGAATCATTTTTCACACGAGCATCCGAGAATGACTTTCCTTGTTGTGAGGCATAAGTAGTTCCAATCAACAAGGAACCAAAAGCAGCAGCGCAGAAAGTTGCTAATTGGAAACCTCCCTTTCGGATAAAGTAGGAAGAGGTGAGAGGATTCAATTTGTGTTGAGGTGCCATTTGTTTGAGAAGAGATGAGGAACTGAGTGTTTGTTGAGACTCTTTTTTTTGATTCTTTTCGTTTGGGTGATGCTTGGTGCCATCCATTAGTGACACCTGGCAGGTGTTGCTTTATTGGTAAAATTTTCACACTTTACAAAAGCATCCGTACGATTCTTGTGTTTAAAATTTACCATTTGTAATCAAGCGTTACAAATTTGGACATATTTTTACAGTTGACTTTTACAACTTGCATTTTGGTAGAACACATTTCGCAGATGCCACCTGTCATTCCACATCCTTCTCCACGAATAAAAATGTGTGTATCATCGGTGACAAAACACACCAAACTCAGTGTCGGCATTCATGACACACATCCCGAACATTAGAAAACCTCACAACGTCTTACAAGACGTTCTTTATTCCTCTTTTCAGGAAAATTATTTAAAAAAAATGAAGTCATCCACAAGAAGCATCAGGAGAATTGTGAAAATTCGTATTTTCGGAATGATGACTCTTCTTGTCATTCTTGTGTTGGTCATGACCTTACGAGAAGAATCTGTGGTTCGGGCACTTCATGAAAAAGAATCTTCTTCATTTTCTTTTCATTTATTACATACCGATGATTTACATTCACATATTGAAGGAAATGGACCTGATTCGAGTTTGACTGATGGAAGTGTTGAGAATGGAAATAATCAAGTGATTGGACATTATGCTCGATTGTTGACATTGATTAAAAAGATGAAAAGAACTTTTTCAAATGTTTTACTGTTAGGTAAATTTTATTAGTGATTCGTGACCAATTTTACAAATTGAAACTATGATATTTAATTATTAAATTTATTAACAAAATTAAATTTCAAAAAGATGGTGGTGATTGGTTGATGGGAACCATGTTTCACACATTATCCATGTCGAGCATATTTCCAGAATTAGCTCCTCCTGAATTGGAATTTTTTAGAATTGCCGAATATGATGCAATCATTATGGGTATGTTTCAAACTTTTTCAAATTTTCACTTTTAATTTCATAAATGTGTTTTGAAAGGCAATCACGAATTTGACGTTTTTCAAGAGGGTGTTCTATCAATCATTCGCCGAATGAACTCTCAAATGGAGTCACAATCCTATGCATTACCTATTATCTCATCCAATCTCATTACAAATTTGAAAGAGTTACAGAGCTCGAGTGGAAAGTATAATTTTGAAGAATGTGAACAATTTTGGAAAGATTTCATTCGAGATCCCTATCATATTCATCCTCTAAGGAATGGTACCAATCACCATCGAGGAACATTTTTCACACCCTACGTTACGAAAACATTTAAATCTTCTGAGAATGGACCTGAATTGACTGTTGGAGTTATTGGAACCATGGGTCCAGCTGCTGCCATGACAGCCATGACTGGTCGACAACCTTGTTTCCACTATTATGGATTTAATGAGACCACCAAGAAGGTCGACATTGATTTGTATGCGACACAAATTTATAATCTTGCTCTTGATTTGAAAGCTGGAAGAAATGGATCTCCAAAATGTCAGGTGGTTGTGGTATTGTCACACTCTGGTGAGCCAGAGGACAAGGAAGTCGCAGAACTCATTGTGAAGAAACACAAATCAGAATATTCAAAGAAAGGAAATGAATGGCTTCCTCGAGTTGCGGTGGATGTACACATTTCGTCACATTCTCATAATATTTACTTTGAAAAGCTTTCATTTACGAGCAGACAGAAAGGTGACAAACATGACATTCAACATCATGTGTACATTCATCAAGCGGGTCCATATGCATCTAATTTGGGAGTTTTACAATTTGATTATCATTTCGAAACGCAACAATTAATTTTGAAGAATGAGAAAATTAAGGTTCCCAAGTCAACTATAATTTCTGACAGTGTCACAAGAGAGGACTATGAAAGAGATCACTTGGGAGATGTCAATAATCCAATTTCTCTCTTTCATACCACAGGAATTTGTTTTGATTGCATTGATAATGAAAATGTGTTGCTTCCAATTCGAATTCCAATCACCAATGAAATTCCGATGGATCAAGGATATTTGGAAATTTTACAAAATTACAAACATCTCATTAACAAGTACATTCTTGGATCAGAGTTTCCATTTACATATGAATCATTGATTGGAAGTATTGACATTTCTAAAATTACTGAAAAGACACAATTTGGAGATATTGCAGCTGATTGCATTGTTCAAGAAATGCGTCACAATCAACAAAAGATCAAGCATGTCATTTCATACTTGAAAAAGCATGTGAAAAATTACAATCCAGATTGGACTCTCTCTCAATTGTTGACGCATTCCTCTCAACATTTTCCTAAATTAGTGGTGGACAATTATCACTATCGATTCAATCACTGGCGTCTCAGGGATATTGAAAATGTTGCAAATAATCGATTCGATGTTTATTTAATTCCAACCGATGGTTTTCGAACTCATATTGTTTCACTCAAACATTGGAACGAATCTCTCATTCCATTACAATTTTCTGACATTTACAACATGCTTCCTCTCGGAAGATTGAAACACAACATTCGTGAAGGAGTATTACCAGGTGAATCCATTGAAGTATTTTATTTACCATTTCGAAGTGCAAAACGATTATTGATCTATTCTCATGTGATTGGACAAGTCATGGGATTTCATTTCCTCTCCATGTGTCGAAGTACGAATTTATCTTACAAGACACGTTGGTATGGAATTCCATTATTAGTGGAAGACAAAATCGATGCAAAAGACGAACGAGAACTTTCATGGTTTTGGCGACTCTTTCGAAAAGTGAAAAATTCACTCGCTCGATATTATGATTTTCAAGTGGATGGTTTTCCAGAAAATGAATTCCGAGATCTATATTTTGCACACTCGTCGTCTTCTCTCGTGGTTGACGATGCCTTATTGGGAATGATGATTCCTGGTTGGATGGTTAATTTCATTTCAAAAACAGCAACTTTTACAGGTGGATTTTTATCGTTGGAGATGTGTGATCGATATGGAAGAGTTCTCGTCATTCCACAAACGAATACTGGAGTGCCTGATGTGAATGTGAAAGTAAATGACAAGATGGAGAGTAAGACCTTGTATCAGACCTCGGTGAGTGCGACACCATTTTTGGATTATCAACTGGTGGCAGAGTGTTTGGCCAAATTGCGAAATGGAAAACATTAAATGATGGCAACGTTCATTATAACATTCTAAAAGAACATTTTACAAGTAGTTTTATTATTTGACAAGTCGTTAAGGTGTGACACTTCTTCTTAATTGAGTGAGTGATGTCCCATGTCAGTTGCCAAACACCAGGTACCATCTTCATCACTCCATGAAGGTTCTTGTCCTGGACGCAAACACACCAAACCTGCATGAATGGCATGAATAAACACTGTATGACCACCCATCCTCACACCAAACAAGTCGACAAATTTCTTTGCAAAACTTCTTCCCTCATTTCGGTTGCAAGTGGAACAACTTCTAAACCACCACAAGGCATTTTGATGAAAGATCTTTCTTTTAGAAAGAGATACCCAAGAAGGAGTGTCTAATACTTCTGTTGTCAATTCATCTTGCCCAATAAAAACCTTTCCTGGTGAGCCGTGGCCCCAAAATTGAACTTCTCGAATCAATTCACCACTGTCTGCGATTTGATTCAATTCTCGAACGACTTGATCCCAACTCTTTGCTCGAATGACACGATCGAATTTATTCACAGCTTCAAAAAAGGAAGAACCCACAGCCCAAGAAATTGAAGCAAATTGATCTCGTGTGGATTCATGTTCATTGGTGGAATCATAAATTAAGACAGAGAGACCTTTTTTTGGGTTAAGAACTTGTTGAGCGGTACTTAGAAGAGGGTCCATTTGAATGGTATGATCCACCAACGTTTCCACGACATTTCGACCTGTCACAATGTCTTTTACAGTGTTGATAGGAGCTGTCACTTGAGGAAATGGGTTGAGACTTTCTCTGGCTGCTTGAAAGACGTTCTTACCAGAGGCAACGTCAACAATGAATTTGATACCGAAGACCATGCTGTTGATGATTGAGATGAAATGTAGGTGTTGTTGTGTTTTCTTTTGTTTTTATGGTTGTACTTGTGCCTTCAATAAAATGGTTATAAATAATTTTGTGGACCACCGTGAACGCATAAATCGTGAATTTTAAAATGAAAAGTCCAATCGTGACGGAGTCAACTACAATCAAATTTCAATAGATATTAGTGTTTGAAATCACCTTTGTACCAATTTTTGAAGGTATTTTCAAAATAATCTTTAGCTTAATTTCTCTTGAACAAAATTGTTAATTATTTTACTCGTTAGATGATGAGCTGAATATAGATTTGTAAACTTCTGGGTTGGCATTTGCAGGAACGACAAGACCAGATGAACTCGTATCCTCTTTTTGTTTTTTCTTTTGTTTTTCCTCTTTTGATGATGACGATTTTTGTTTTCGTTTCTTGTCATTGGAAGAAGATGCTTTAAGCGCTTCCATTAATTGATTTGCAACTTCAGGTTCCGGATTCAATCTCAGTACATCTGACTCTGAATGAAAAGGTTTTTCACATAGCATACAAAACCCATCCTTTTTGGCCAAATCCAAAGCTTCTCCGTTAATGACGTGTCCACATGATTTAATAATATACACTGGAAATTGTCCTCTTATTTCCTCCTTTGTTACAGGACAAATAAATCTTGCTGTTCCACTCCTCGTTACCGATGTTTTATCAATAGTTGTTTGATCATCGGAAGGCTCATCCACATAATTTGGATTCTTCTCCAATTTAGCCTCCAATAAATCACTCAATTTTGAAATGTGTCCAATCACGGCTTCATGTTTCTTCTTTTGTTTTTTATCCACCAAACATTCCAACAAACTCGTCTTGTTATACAAATAACCGATTTTATCGACCACAATAGGCTCGGAAAGATATTCCTTGGTTAACCGACATAAATTCCAAGCCGCATAATTTACAGATTCTTTATCAGGCTTCTTCTCTTCCTTCTTTGTTTTTACAATGAGATCTCTTCTCTGAACAATAGTTCCGCCATCACAGCCCATGATGGTTTGATTGTATTTTTTTTAAAAATTAAATTAAATTCATCATGTGATGGATTGAACCTGGTTGAACCATTTTATGGATCATCATAATACTTCCGAATCCGTATAATGCATGTCCAAGATGATTCAACAAGATAACTGAAGATAAAATACTTTAGAGGTGCTAAATGCTTTCTTTGATTTTTCTTCCTGTACAAAATCATCATCATATTCTTTTTTGAAATTGGTTTGATGAATTGAAGAGATTGTCAATCCTGCAGGAATATTCTCTCTGCCATCCATCTTATATAGGAGGAACTTTTTTGGGCCAGGTCACCCTGAAAGGAAACCTGAAGACATAACCTGTCAGGTAGGTACTAGAAGAAGTCCCCACTTCCACTTCAGACTTAGACGTTTATGATTTTAGCTAAAAAGAAAAACCAACAACTACTGACTGTCTCTCACCAAATGGCTTCATCGTCCACCAACAACACATCTATTTTGATCAATCAAATACAAGATGAAACCACAACCGACATTTCCATGGAAGACGTAAAACGACTTAAACATCAGAGATATCAATTGGA
>NW_025407996.1:120681-138098 GCF_008403515.1 Naegleria fowleri | reverse complement strand
TCCCGACATTCAAGCAATTCCATTTTGGTGGCATTACTATCCTTCACCACCACCACCTCTTCCACCAAACCATGTGATGCCTCTGTTCTTTCCAATGAGCATCCAATGGCCTTTTGTTACTGCCAATGTTCCAACTTTTCAACAACAGGTGACTGAGACCCTTGATCAACGTCCACCTGTTGAACAAGCGCCAAATCAACACTCCTTAATCGATGCACTTGTCGAAACACCATCATTTTCCAATGAAGGTGAGACAGGTTCCTTCGAGACAAGTAGTGTGGTGGCTTTAATGGAGAACTATGGCAACATTGAGCAATGTGAAAATGATGAATTATCATTATTTGAAGATGATGAATTGAAACAACTCTTATTTGATGAACAAGAGGATTGGAACAAAGAGCTATTTTCATCTGATCCTGAAACAACAGAGGAAACGGAAGAAGATGCATCTTGTATCACTCACCATGCACAAAATCAATCACCATTTCTCGATTAGAAGATGATTTGTTTTTATCCATGTTTTTTTCAATTCCAACTATATCTAATTCAATAATAAAACTTCCGTAACTTATGAAAAACAATTTACATTTTTCTAGACAGCCATCTACAATTATTTGGAAAGGATGTTTGTTTCAACAATTAGTGAGAGCGGTGGACTTGTGGCAATTGAAGTTCAGTGAACTACAACAGTTTACTTTGACTCATCTGAAATGTCTCCTTACTTGGAGGGTCCTGAAAACGCGTTTGGCCTTGAATATGTTAAGTATCTTCTTTTATAAGCTTTATTATTCGGCTAGTGTTGACCTGTTGTGATATCCATAAAAAAGGAATAAACATTAAAAAAGGCACATCATCTTGAATATCCGGAGCAATTGGATCAAGTATCTTATCGACTGCAAATCCTACCATTCCATCAATACCTTGATTGAATGGTAGATGTGTGCCTGATATTTTGGATATCATGAGCTGGAGCTTTCAACGTTTTATATACGCCATTTATTCATGTGGCACAAAGAAAACCTATTTAGACAGCTCATGCACAATTGGTTTGAACAAGTGGCTGTTGTTGTGTGAAAACTCATGCATTTCTCTAATGTTCTTCTTCATGGTTGTCACGACCCAACAACAAGACTTCATCAAACACAGAACGAACCATCTCTTCAAGTTTTGTGTCTTCATCCTCCTTATTCACCATCCAATGACGTTGATGTTTCTCAGCATTTTCATAATCTTTACGAATGCGTTCTTGTTGTTGTTTTCTACGATTGGGCCATCTCACGAATCCGTTCAATGTTGTTCTTGAACTCTTATCCAAGTTTGACAACAATCGTTTCAACATCAACCAGTGATGTTTTCTTTTTTCAGAATCCTTTAGAATTCTCTCTTCTTGCTCTTCCTTTCTTCGATTAGGCCATCCAACACGATTGAATGTTCCAATATTCGAAAATGAAGATTTTGGTTGAGAAGAAGAAGGACCAACCATCATCATCCAATGACGTCTATGTTTCTCAGCATTTTCATAATCTTTACGAATACGTTCTTCTTGTTGTTTCTTTCTTCGATTGGGCCAATCGGCAAGTGCTTTGATTTGTGAGGCATGTGTGAATGAAGGAGTGGACGACATGCTAAATACCACTCCAAACCATAGACACAACAAGAGACTCAGTGTGAGGAAGGACTTCAAAAAGATGTGAAACGAGTTCAGAATGAGACCTGTCTTGTGAAAATTCTTCATTGTTTGGTTACAGCAACAGTTCCATACTTTCCTTTTATGTGGTCAATTACATAATTAAATAATTTCAGAATCAGTTGAAGCTACAACAACCTTTCAGAAATGTTGTACATGGGAATCTGAAATTATGAATGTATAAATTACAGCTTTAATAGAGAATTTCCAAATCCACAATATTTTGCAAGTCAACCGAAAGGATTCGAACAATTTTGTTACAAAACAATGCCCAAAAAACCATCCAGCTCGAAATCCAAGAAATCAACCAAATCTTCACAACACAAACAACAACCACAGCCTCTCTCGGATAAGCAACGTTCCGATCAAGAAAGAGAACGTGGAAATGAACAATTCCGACAACAACAATTTGATGCTGCCATAACATCGTATACTCAGGCGATTTTATTGGATTCCAACAATGTTTTAAATGTTTCTAACCGTGCACAAGTGTTTTATAAAATAGGACAATACCGGAATGCGATCAACGATGCAGAAACAGCACTTCAATTAGACCCAAAATGGTGGAAAGCCTATCATGTAAAGGCTGCTTCATTGGCTGCTTTACAAGAGTACGAAGAGGCCAAACATTGTTGTGATCAAGGTTTATCTGCATTGCAATCATCAAGCAATAACGGAGAAGACGCATCTCTCTCCTCATCCAAGGTCGAGCAAGGAATTGAAATGATTACCAATTTGAAAAATCAAATCGAATCGATGCAAGAAAAAAGCAAAACAAGACAACAACAAACACCATCAAAGCCTGTGAGTAAGAACAAGGAATTGGAGCAGGTAAAAAAGAAAATGGATTCCTTTGCTCTCCCTCAACTCTTTGTATCCATCAATAATAATGACTTTGAAGATGTTACGAAATGTCTCACAGATCTCGGCTATTCTGTGAATATGCCTCTAAATTTCGAATTTGGATTTGGTACTTCTGTTACTCCATTACATTACTGTGTACTGAAGGGCACTCCTGATATGCTGAAATATTTGCTAGAAAAAGGGGCAGATTGGAAGGCAAAGACCAGTCAACCATTTTACTTCACTGTGCTTCATTTATGTTGCCTCTTTAATGTCGCTGACATGCTACAAGTGTTGTTGAACTTTATTGATGAGCAACTCGAAAAGGATGAAAAGCAAACATCATAAATACTGAAAGAAACATTTCAATCAAAAAGCTTAATGACACCACCTCCCACGATGTGTTCAGCGAATAGAGATTCAGTAGAATGCTTAAAAATCATTTTTGAATCGAATCTGGTCAAAAAGAATATTCTCTCACTGGACACTTTGCTTTTCAGTGCAATAGGAAATGGGAGAAACATTTTACACATTGCATCAGAACGAGGGGCTGTGTCAGTTGTCAAATATCTTGCCAGTAACTTTAAGCATCTACTTAAAGTTGATGCACAAGGCCAAGATGGAAAATCAGCGCTTCATTGTGCATGTCACGGAAACCAAACGGTTGTCCAAGAGATACAAGGCACAAATGCAATTACAAAGGCGCCATGTGATCATTCAGATCAACACTGTGTGCATGCTCAAATTATCGAAATTCTAGTGAAGGAATTAGGAGCAAACATGTTCTTGGAAACCAACGAAAAATTAACACCTCTTGCTCTCTCAGTATACTATGGACATTATCAATGTACTCAAACATTGATCGATCTTGGTTCTCTATCAAAGAAAACCAGAAAAATCATGAGAAGATGCTTCCTATGACAATGATGGCTTGCTCAAAAGGATACAGCGATTGTCTGAAAGTATTATTGGCAAACCATGTTAAACCCGTTCCTGATTGTATCCATATTGCAATTGGTTCAGGATACATTCAATGTGTGAAATTATTGTTAGAATGTGATGACTTTGACATTAATCAACCTTCGGTAACCATAGAGCCCATGGTCACACCGTTGGTGAGTGCATGTGTTTCGGGACAGGCCGAGGTCGTAAAACTATTGCTCAACCACCCAAAGCAAAAAATTGATGTGAATAGAGTGTCACCTAAAGTTCCTCTTCCTCTCCATGCAGCCTGTATGAAAGGTTATGCCGACGTGGTTGAGATGTTACTTTCTAAGGGAGCTGATCCAACCTTACTGGATAATGTGGGAAATAATGCCTTTGTGTGTGCTGCTTTTGTAGGAAATGAACGAATTGTGAATTTATTATTTGATTACATTGACGCCAAGTGCAAAACTAGAGAAGAAAAGTTGAAATATGCGCAGGCAATCCTGACACCCACGACCAATGTTTCAGGAAGCAACTCGAAAATTACCTCTGCAACATGCTTTGATATTGCCAGCAATTATGGTCACATCAATGTATTGAAAGTATTCCAACAACGATGCAAACCATATGGCATCAATTTAGAGGTTCCAGAAGAAGCAATGAAAACATCTGAAAAGCGAGTGGAAGAAGCAAAAAGCAGCGCCAAGGCAGAAAGGAAAACTAAAAAACCAGAGCCATCATCAACCACAACACCAACCATTATTGGTGTTGCCTATGAAAATCAAGCTCAGTTATTCGAATTTATGAAATAGAGAAAGTACTAATTCAGGTTCACAAACGTGGCAAGGTCTTCCTGATGAAACCTTTATTCAAGAGATCAGAAAAATTACAGCCACTGCTAGAGATTTATTATTGAAAAATCTATCAATTATAGAGCAATGCAATACGATGGTCGATGTGAGCACTTCGCCATCTCAGTCCATGAGATTACTTAAAAATAATATTGAAGAAGATTGGATTGGATTTTTACAGCATCCAAACATTTCGGATGAAAATTTGGAAGCAGTGGCGACATTTCTTGCAAACGTTTCCATTTTCTTCGACGACAGCAAAAAAAAGAAATATTCTACAACAAAGGGACTGGCTGCTGTTTTCGAACGGCTGTTGTTTAGGCCAAATAGATTTAGTAATTACAGAATACTAGCTCACACAGTTCAGTTGTTACGAAATTTTTATGGAGAAGAATTTCTGAAACGTGTGGTGACTTGGAAGGGTTACAATTTGGAAGTATTCTGAGCTTAGCTTTTTCATTAATATTGCATCAAGATATTCAATCAAAATTAATGGGTTGTTTTCTCTTGCACAACATTTATCGCTCATTAGCAGAAGCAGATGAAGACAAACTGTTTGTAACAACCGTAAGTAGAGTTAGTTTGTGCTTCTGTGGAAATTGTTGACTCGTGTCTTGTATTGTTAGAAATTATTTAATGTCGGATGTTTTACTCCAATTATGGATCTCATCAAAAAAGACACCCCTCAACAACAACAATTGTTTAACGCCGAAGTTGTTGCATTATTGTTACATCTCATTCAAAATATGGCCTGGGATCGTCCTAAGGATGTGCTCAAAGCAGATGGAATATCTATTGCCTTAAAGTTCTTACCAAGCCCTTCTCAAATGTTAAAGAATTTGCTTTGAATGTGGTCTGTAATGTCATTCAAAATTTGGTATTGTCAGATCGAAGACCCATCGAAGAAAAGCATCAAATTATGTCCAAGATGATTGACGTTCTGAGAAATTACAAGAGCGAAACTTGTGAAATTTGTAATATGTCTATTCGAACTTTAATACTATTTCTCTATTTCAATGAGTTCAAGTCCAAACTTTCTCAAAAGGACTTGGAAGAGCTTTTAGTATTAACCGCAAAATCACTCCAACATCATATTCCTATCAGCACAACTACCCTCGACGATCATCAATGTTCACTCATGCGACATGCCAGTGCATTACTTTCAAAACTTTGCAATTCAGAATCATTGGTCAACCTGGTCATGAATAACACACCTCAAGGAATCATTTATTACATGAAAATGTTCCTACTTAGCCCAGTGAGAGTTCAGGCAAATCTCGTCAACACCATTTCCATATTTTTCGCATTTTCTGAATTGTGTACAGACCCCACTGTTGTTGCCACTCCTGAATATCTGAAATATTTCGGATTTATCACAAAAGAAGCACAAGGACTTAATCCTCACCTTAATCAGAATTGTCAAGCTGCTGTAATGGTCATTTCAAAGAGAATGGGTTTATACGGAGACGATCGACGTGTGAATTTTGGTTTTGAGTCCGAAGATAATGGTGCTGATTTTGCAGGTTTTAATGGACCTCAACAGAAACCAAAAATTATTGATCGCTGTAACTATTGTGCCAAGTATGGAGCGAAATCGAGATGTGGTGGTTGTCGTAAAGTGTTTTATTGCTCTAAGGAATGTCAACTTGCGGATTGGCCCTTACACAAACTTCGATGTAACCAATAATTAGGATCATCACGAACACAAATTGAATACTAGTGACATTAATTAACAATGTTTTGCAATGTTTTTATTTGGCGCAACAAACAAGTGATCTTCAATATAAAAAACGAATAAATTTGAATAGAAACATGTTCTTGTTCCTTCTTTGAATTCCAAGAAGTTGTAAAGCAAGAAAATTTATTAAAAAAAATGAGTAAAGAGCAATTGCATCATCTCTCCATGTTTGCCTCTTCTGCTTCGGAGAAGGTGTTACCAAATGTGGTATCGTCGTTGCAACAAGCCTCATCATCATCCTCGGAGGGATCTGGTGATGCAACATCATCAAATAATAACAATAACAATACTTCTACACAAAATGTTCAATACAGTATGGAAGTCTTAGATTCTATACTGCAGAGTATTGCTTCTAATTTGGATATGCACAAGTGTTACGATTGGAATCAATTATATCTTTTTATGTCATACAAAATTCACGATGTACGAAAATCATTCGGAAATAATCAAGACGGATTTGAACCACTCATGCAGTCGATCGATCATCATCTTGTTAAATTTGCTAGGTAAGTCTTGATGATGAAGAGAAATTGGCAAGATAAGATAGGAATGATCATGTTATGTGTGTTTCGATATATTTACGAAAATTGATAATATCTTGTATTCGAATCAAATGTTGGCACTTTGATCATCCACTCACTCGCTCGAAAATATCCATCCATTAATTTTTCCTATTCTTAAAATGACGATCCTTCGACTTGATCAAATTTATTGTGTGATTGAACTAATGATTTTCATTATTTTGAATAGCAATCCTCCATTCACGCTACAACGTTTGTGTGAGTTATTAACTCAACCCAACAGACACTACAAAAAACTAGGTCATTTACTTTCGTCGATAGAAAAGTGCTTAACTGTGAGTTCATTCCTTTCCGATTTTTATGACGATGGCTCAGGTCGTCATATGGAATTAAGCCAAGAAGAAATTATGAATGATAATACACAACATATTTTGGAAGAAGAAAATGATGTTACCATGAAAGATGTATAACAAATTATTATAATTTAACAACAAATGAACATTATTTCTAAATGTGCAAGTTATTAATTATGTTGGGTCTTTGTGTAAACAGTTAAGTGGTGAATAACGAGATTCAATTAATTGGAAACAAATATTTATTCTTCGTCATTCGCTGTCATCATGACATCATCAAGATTAATAATTTTGAGCTGATCCTTTTCGTCCAAAAGAGCCTTGTACCTTTCTTGCAACTCCTTCTCTCTGCTTGATAACCAGGAAGCCTCTTCTTGCAACTCTGACAAACGAGATGGAATTGCTCTTCTCTCCTGCTCTTGGATTTGTTTGTAATTGTCCAACTCTCGAGATGCTTTAGCAATTTCAATACTTGTCTTCGTAATATAATCCTTCAACATGTCAATCTTTGAGAGGTTTGTTTTCAGGTGCTCTGATGTAAATTGTGCAATTTCTTGTTGCAACTGTTGCCATGGCTGCCTTAATTGAGTAGCTTGCTCCTTAGAAAGTAATGTACATTCATTGTAAAGTTTGGCAAATTCTTCAAAACTTGGTTGAGGTTGAGTGGCATTTTCCAGAGCTAACTCAATTCGTGCTCTCAACAACAAATGTTCAGGAATTCCTAGGTTGTGTACACGCTCTCCTGAGATATCACTATTCACAAGAGCACGCATCTCGGTGGCAATCAGCTCACTGGCAAGCAGGTATGTGTTAATATCGGCACCAGCAGCATCTTCCTTGATTTCCTTCGATTGTGAAAATATTGAAAGATCAACACTTGGAGTCGAAGGTTTTGGTAAATGTCTCTTGACCACTGAGGTCTTCAAAAACATTTCCTGTTGTTTGGACAGAACTTTCTGCTTTCGCTGATCCTTTTCTTTCACTCCAGCATCTTCCATGTCAATGGATTTCTTTTTGAATTCCTTTGGGATTGCACCTTCAGGTTCATTTGCATTCTTGAACACGACAAAATCGCCACTAGTTGGAGTAGGTAAACTTGCGAAACCTTCTTTCAATTGTTGTTTGTGGAATTGTAGATCGTCGGCCAACGACTCGACACCATATCCAGGCGTATTAATATGAAGTTGATCTCTGAAGGGTGTCTGATGAATGATAGGAGTTGCTTTCACTTGAGAAGGCGTTGAGGCAACAGAAAAGGTTTGAGGAATGGTCAATTGAGCAGATTCCCTTTCTCTTGAAAGTTGAATGGGTGTTGGCGTGCTCTGTATTTGTTGAATTTCTCGAATACGTTCTCCAATAACGTCACCTCTCATTGGTGTTCTAGTTGCTTGAATGAGGGGTGTAGCGTTTGGCTTGTAGTCTCCCATTAATTGCTTGGTTGCCTGATTTGAGGATAGAGAGGTTGCTGGAAGAGTATTTAACTTTTTGCCCATTTTGATAATTTGATCCAACTCGGCATCGGTAATTTGTGGAGGTGGTAATGCTAGTTTGATCTTTTTGTAATTAATTTTGGCATTTGACATGTCATCAATTTTCTTAATAATTTGTGGCAAGTTTTTGTCGAGCAAGACCTGAACCTTGTCCTTTTTCTTTTCCTTCTCTTCATTTTGTTCGTTTTGTACTTGTTCTAGAGCTTGCATTGAATTTCCTTCGAACGCAAGCAATACAGTTTTTTTATCCTCCTCGGTTGTATCATAAAATCCTGGAGCTGGTTTCTTGTAAAATGGAATTTCCTTATTATAATTAACGTCTGAACCAGGATGTTTGAGCTTTCTCTTCTTCAATTTTGGAGCAGTGTTTGTTAACAATCCTGCAGCTTTCAATTCTCTCTTTTTTTGAGTGGCTGTCACTCGACGAGCTTCTTCTAATTTTTGTTCTCTCAATTTTCTCTTTGCTTTTTTACCTCGAGTGTTGGCCAAACGAGCACGTGCTTCGTTTAACATTTCCAATTCATCTTCATCCATATCGATAGCGTCAGGACGAGCTGGTTTTGTCTCTGGATTGGGATCAATTTCGCCCACTCTTAATTTTCTTGGGTCATCAGCAGATGACGAGGAAGCTGCAGAAGATTCCGAAGCACCTTCTTGTTTTCGTTGTTCCTCATCCAACATTCGTTCATAATGTTCCAAACATTGACTTGCTGTTCGTCCAACAATCGGAGCAATCGATCGCCATTGGCTTGGCATAATTTTAGCGAGATGAAGTAATTTCTCTTCCTCCTCTCTTGTCCATTCTGTCTTTTTAATGCTCGGATCAAGCCATTCAAACCAACGGGCCTTACATTGCTTGGGTGATTTTCTGTTCAACAACGAAGCGACACGAGCCCATTGGTTTTTACCATATTTCATAACGGCAGCCTTTAGGATTTCATCCTCGCTGTTTTTCCAAGGGCCTCCTCTTACGTATTGTCTTGGCATGATGATGATGTTTTGTGAATGTGTATATCGTTCGGATAATGATTTTCTATAAAATCCTATTTACAACAAAATGATCAAAAAAGAAGTGTTTCTCTTTTTAAATGATTACTATTCAATCAATCAATCGATTATTAAAAAAACTTTGAACTCATCAATTGATGAAGATCGGTATTCTGCTTCCTTCGTCTTTTTCTCCGAACCAACACTAATTGGTTGTGATGAAAGAAATCCGTTAGAGCAGCAACAACAAATTTTTTTTGGAATATTGGAAAAAAAAATAAATTGAACGTGCAATCTGATGATGATTGAACCTCAACAACAAGGCTTTGATGAAGATTGTTGTTGAATTGCCCACATTTCTGTATCATCTCGTGAGTTCTTTTGGGTGATGAATGGATTCACTCTCTCCATTCCGCCAATATTAAATTCTTCATCCATTAATTAATGCCATATGCGTTGGGTCTTTTGGTATCTTTTTCCTACTACTTTCACCGAAACTGTTCCGAGTGCAATCATACAAGTCTTTCAACTTAACAAGTAATGACCATTGATTGGGTGAAAAAGAGTGAACCAAGGCAAGGGAACGATGAACTTTCTGGTTCGCATAAAGACACGCAGTTTGATTTTGGAAAGAATTCAATCATCCCAAGTTTGAAAAGAGAGAGCCGTCCCTGCTGACAAGAAAGCCTTTTAACGGATGGAACACAATTAGAAAGATTGTTGGTTTTGCCTCTTCCCTCACGACGGTCTCTGTTTCCATATGAAACAACATTCAAACAAAATGACGTTCCTTCTTTCCATTGGCACTGCTCCTCGTTCATTTTCTCCAAAACACAAATGCAAGAACGAATGTTGTCATCAACATCAGTTAAGTGGTGATGTCATTGCGTTTGGCGTGGCTCCCTTTTTGAATCAAAGTGATTACATTCGACTTGCAGGTGTGTGTGCAGAATGGAGAAAGGCTCTGTTAATGACGACAACCAAAGCTTCAACAGGTCTCCACCCATGTTTAGAACGAGTGTATAGCAATCGACTGAGACGTGAGAAGTTTCTTAAAAAGACGAAGGGCAAACACGACATTTTTCAATTATTCTCCAAGTTTGAATTTAGAGATTGTCATTTGACAAGAGCACATTTCAAAACTATGTTTTATGCTGAAACCATTTCCTCTATACAGTTATGCCACACGAATTTTGTTTCAAGTAGTATTCCACCGAATCATGTGGATTTGAAAACATTGAAAGATTTACATTTGATCAACATTGGCCTTTCGATGAATGATATTAGAAACATGATGCAAGGATTGTTCCATTTTAAGAAATTGACCCTCACCAATAATGGACTGGATCATCGAGGCATTTCTCTCTTGTTAAAGGCAATTATTCCAATCTTGAATCATTGAGAATTTTCAATCCAATAGGATGTGAAGGAGTTTCTGAAATTCTCAACTCCAATGTCCTCCCACAATTGAAAGAATTATTTATTGGAAATTTGAATATGAATGAACAAAAGGGTACCTCCAATGCACACCACTTGCATGACCTTTCACTCCTGAATCATAACCATCCGAATTTGAATCGCATTGATTTCTTGTCATTGAATGACTCACAACCTTTACAAGAGCTATGTAAGGGAAAGAATGACTTGAAATTTTTCAGAGCTCATTTGGATTTCACAAAAGCAAAGGATCTTTCTAAATTTTTCATCAAATTTCAACACATTACCACTCTCATTTTGGGAAGGTGTTATTTGGATAATGAATGTTTGAAATCAATATCTCTTCTCCCCAAAGTCATTGATTTGGACATTAGTGAAAATGTATTCGATGCAGAAGGTGTGAAACATTTATGTGGAATGAGCAGTTTAGAGCGCATCAATATGGATTCATGTCAACA
The DNA here is from genome assembly GCF_008403515.1 of Naegleria fowleri. Classification (NCBI taxonomy): domain Eukaryota; phylum Heterolobosea; class Eutetramitea; order Acrasida; family Naegleriidae; genus Naegleria; species Naegleria fowleri. Next base: position 126,806 of record NW_025407996.1, on the reverse strand, counting down.
TTTGAATGACAAGGCATTACAGTATATTTCTCAAGGAACTTTCAATCGTTTAAGTTACTTGAGTTTATATCATACTCCAATCACCGATCAAGGATTGAAATTTATTTCCATGTCACACTCGTTGCTATCACTTTCACTATTACTATTTACATTATACAAGGACTGGTTTTCGAGAGCTTTCTCATGTGTTATCGAATTTGAAAAATTTGAAATGTCTTTGTTTCAAAGAGATTCATTTGAGATGGATGCAATACATGGTCATCCAATTGCTTGCTTCTCTCAAAAAGGTCACCATTTCATCAAACTTTTTAGATTGTGATTTTATTATGAATCATGTGAAATGAATTGGTCACAGATGGTCTGTGAAAAAGCAAGATATTGTGAGTTACAAATGAATTGTTGAACAGGCAAGAGGATGCAACCATGGTGTTAGACCACGACGTGGTCAGGTTTCGATTGGAAGCAAAACATTGTTCCAAGGATGCGACACTTGCTTATTGAATGCCCAAATGTTGTAACGATTTGTAAAATGAATAATAATTTGAATACAAATATTATAAAGACATTCAAACATCACTTCCATCCGAACATCTCAATCTTCCATTTACAAAAAACACTCGTTTTCTATAAATTTCACGAGTATTTCTTTCCTCCTTAAAGTAATATTTCATGATGGATCCACAATTCACAATTCCACCAATTCCACAACATGCAACAAATGCAATCACCATCAGTACACATCCAACAATATTCGTCGTGAGTGCAATAATAATTGTCACAACCAAGTAATTCGAATATTTTGAAGATTGTTGTTTGTATTGTGTATCATTGAGAAATGGTAAAAAAGAAACAGGAGAGAATGATGTTTGGATCTTTCCTTAAATAGCAAGTTGTCATGTTGGCAGTCATGTTAGATACAGGAGACGATGGAGTTGGAATCGAATACAAAGGTTGTGAAAGGGTGAGTCGATTTAAGTATTTCCAAATATTCTCTTGTGGATTCGATGAATTATTTTGTAAATGATAATTTTCATTCAAATGATGGATGAACAATAGTGATGATGAGGACCATGAGGAACAATAGTGTGAAAACAATTCATCATCACACTTCAACCACAAGGAAACATTGGCTTGACGTGACGACACATATCGAGTACAATAAATTCCGAGACATATTTGTGAGTCTTGACAATTCACTCGCCAATCATGAACCAAACACGGCACTGCAATACTGACATCGATCACAGTGGAAGGATCTGGTGGAGACACACGATCGATGAGAGCATAGGACAGCGTCGATGTGATGGCTCCCAATTCGACAAAAATGGAGAGAATAAAGAAAGAAAGGAGAAGGCGTTTGAGAGAAAAAAAGAGAAGTGTTTTCAGAGGTCGTCATGGATGATCAAAGGTCAGTATTGGTTTTTGGTGCATTTTTTGTAATAATAACTAAGAATTTTGTGAATTTTGTTGCGCTTGTATTGATTCACGATCCAATGGAAGGAATTATTGAACGTGTGAATTATGCGCCCGATGATGAAAAGTCCATGATGAATGAAAAAGCATTTATCGAACAAGACAATAAATCTTAAAAATTACTTGAAATATAAATTGGGTGGAATTGTGTCACCTGCATTCAATAATGCTTGTTTGGCTTTTCTTGCTGCATTTCTAACAATTTCATTCAAGGCAGGATGAATGTAAATGCAGTTCAACAAGTCATCGAGTTTGGCTCCTCCTTGAATTCTGAACAAAATTCCCACTTGATGCAATAGAGTGCTCGCTTCATGTCCAATGATGTGGCATCCCAAAATTCTTCGTGTACCACGTTCGACAAGGAGTTTCACAAATCCCTCATCGCTCAATAAGGCCATACCCATTGCTGAGGCAGAATAATTATTCTTGACTGAAACAAAATTCAAACCCTTTTCACGACATTCCTGTTCAGTTAAGCCGACTCCTGCAATTTGAGGATTGGCAAATACGGCATGTGGCATACCAGTATGATCAATAGGATAGGGCTCACTCATCTTGGAGATGACTGTTTCCATGAGATATTCGGATTCAAAGTTTGCATTGTGACGGAATAGATAATTTCCTGCAATGTCACCAAAGGCCCAAACATTGGGTGCACTCACCGATCGTAAATATTGATCGACTTTTACAAATCCATCTTTTGTGAGTTGAATTCCAGCCTTTTCACATTGCAATACATCAGTATTGGGTCTAATTCCAGCAGCAACTATTTTTTGCATTTCCACACACATCATGAATTTGATATGAAATCAAATGAAGATAGAAAACAGTTTCGAATGGTGATGATGCGCACAATTATGTCAATATGAATGAAAAAAGGAAATTGAAAAATTCGCAAACATACCTAACAAACCATCAGCACGAATTTCTTGCTCTTGTGCTGTATCCAAGTTGGGATTCAAATAAGTCAAAATAAATTCATTATTTTCATATCTCACTCTGAGAGGTTTCATTCCTTGCTTAACCTCAATATTCTTCCTCTTGACAAACACTCGTTCAAATTCTTTTTGAACTTCTTCATCTTCATGTTTCAAAAATTTAGATCTCACAAATAAAGTAGTATGAGTACCAGTACTTGAAAAGAAGTGACACAACTCTGTAGCAATATATCCAGCTCCAATACAAATTAATCTCTTCAATCGTTGTTGATTTCTGAGAGCCTCTCTGTAGGTCATGTATGGAGTGGAAGCCAATCCTTCAATTTGATCCGATAAATCAACAGCTCTTGCGCCAGCTGCAACAAACACTCGATCGGCAGTAATGACCACATTGTCATCCGGAGAGCCCACTTGTAATGTTCTTTCACCAATAAATCTCGCAGTTTGTCCAACAAACCAATCCAATTTTTGATTCTTTTCAACATTGGGAAGAATGGAATCACTTTCCTCATCGATGGTTTTTGAGACACGAGCCACCAATTCCGAAAATCGAACGTCGTAATCCAATTCACCCTTCTCTCCACTCGTGGATGTTTCCTTCTTTTTCACATCAACTTCAAAACGATGAGCCGATTCAATGGTTTGAATGACATCTGCTGGATGAATCAACATTTTCGATGGAATACAACCCCGATTCAAGCAAGTGCCTCCGAGCCGATCATTTTCGCACAAGGCCACCGAGTATCCATATTCTGTGGCAGGTCGTCCTAATTTTCCAAGACCAGCTCCGGCACCAATCACAATGATATCGTAGTGTTTGGTAAAGTTTTTGACATTCTTCAAGAGGACCATGTTGTTATTATTTTGTTGTTAATGGTTGTTAATGGTTGTTATGGTTGTTGGATCTATCGTGGTGGAAGATTGTTTATGAAAATCCAATAATTATAAAATGGTGGTATTAATAACGTGGATAATGATGATGGAGTTGAATGTTGATTTTTTTTTAAGTCTTTTTTTAAACGATGCGTTGGATGATGAAGAAAGAAGAAGGGAAAGAGATGATCGGAGCGGGCGAACAATTTCAACGAGCTCCTCCTCCAACCACACCAACATGGAGAATCACCATCCTCATCCTCATCATGAATGCATGAGGAAGGACTTCTCAAAAGGTTCCTCATCTAATCATCAAGAATTTTCATCCGAACGAATTGGGAACCTTTCAAATCAGGTTCATCGCTATCTCTCTATATTTATAAAGTAAAGAAATTCATATTTTTTACAAAAAAAATGATTTCATCATCCTTGGGTGCAAATTCTGTGTCGACCCATTCCACTCCTTCTCCAACAAAAACTCCTCAACCGATCGTTATGGCCCCAATCATGGAATCCCAATACGATGCAAAACTCTTTGATCGGAGTCAAAAAAGTTTTTATAATTATTTAAAAAGTAGACCCTTCTTGATGAGTATGAAAAAACATCGAACCAATCACTCGGTACAAAATTTGCTGGATATGAATATTGAAAAAAGATTGATGAATATTTTGGATGTGAATCATGTTGCGTTTATGGGCGAGTTTAAGACGGGATCGAGTGGAGGAGAGGATTGTTGTTTTTGTCTCACCACTAATCATCATAATATCGTTGCGACTAGCAATGGAAGAGCTAATTTATTATTATTTAACTATGATGGTGTCAAGACCAAGGAATTTAAATCACATCACAAGGAAATTGTCACACAAATACACTTTGTGAAAAATCGAATCACCGAACAGCAACAACATTCATCAGAGAATGTTCAACCGTCGTCAGAGAAAGGCCATCCGATCGATAGAGAAATGTTCTATACGTCATCTCTCGATAAAACCATCAAAGTATGGCATGGTGAGAATAATATTCAAACATTGAAGGATCACAAAGACTGGATTCGTTGCTTGAATACCAACTGTGATGCTACTACGTTATATTCGGGATGCATTAGTGGATTTATTTATGGATGGGACATTAATAGCAATCATCAAGTCGTTTTTCAAATTCAAAACGACCCAAAGGACGCGCTTGGAGGTTTAAACACAATTAACTCCTTGTTATCTGCAAATCGATCACCAAACATTCTTTATACTGCTTCACGTGACGGTTGTTTGAGAATGTATGACACAAGATGTTTGGTTTTCAATAGTAATACGGGAGTAAATACAGCGAAGCCAAAATTCAAAATCAAGTCTCACAATGGAAAAATGAATCAATTACAAATTACGAAAGACGATTTGCATTTACTCTCTAGTGGAAGAGATAGTACTATGAGACTGTTCGATGTCAGAAAAATGCCCTCAACTACCATCTGTGACGTCTCATCTCTGGATCCGTTTGTTGTACAAACCTACTCACAGCATGAATGCAAGAGTTACAATGTTAGCTCAACTTTCTTTAGAGAAGAGAAGTATGTTCTCACAGGAAGTGAAGACAACAAGATTTATATTTACGATACATGGTCAGGAAAGTTGGTTCGCACTCTCAGTGGACACGAAGGTGTGGTGCATTTATTAATGAACTTGGATGATTATCGACTGATTTCCAATTCTATTGAGTCGAGCCGTCTGTTTTTCTGGGCTCCTACTCTCGAGAAGGCAGACATTTTATCGAATTTAGAAAAAGAAGTTGACGATTCACTTGAAAGAAATATTTTGGAACGAGTCATGAGACAACATGGAGATCAAATTCTCAATTTATATCACTCAAACAGTTTGCAACATGAAAACGAAGGAGGTCTGTCACAAGCCATGACCAATTTAGTCATTACTCCAGAAAATCAACAAGTTTTCAATGATATCATGCAAACATTTTTGCGAACTGTCATTCAAGAACAAGAACAAGGAAGACAATTCAACTGGGATAGTTTAGATACTCTTGAAGAAGATTCTGATGATGATTCTAATAGTGATCCCTAAACAACACTTCCACCATATTTCACACACAATTTTGCTACAACCGTTGATGCACCAATATCATCATATTAAAGATTTACCCTATCACATACCTGAGTGTCCAATGCTTCTCATTCCCGCTTTACCTGATCTGCTTACCAAACCACGGCCCACTAGAGATCCTTATTAAACCAGCACTTCCGTTAAGTAAGTTCTGGATATTGCCCATTTAAAGTTTGAGAATAGATTGAAGGCTATCAACCTCCAAGATCTCTAATCATTAGCTTTACCTGGCAAAACTATTTGAAGATCTCCGCTATCCTGAGGGAAATTTCGGCAGGAACCAGCTACTAGGCGATTCGATGAGTCTTTCGCTCCTATACCCAGCTCGGACGAGCGATTTGCACGTCAGCACCGCGGGAGGTCCTCCATCAGGATTTCTCCTGACTTCAACCAGTCCGGGCATAGTTCATCACCTTTCGGGTACTAGCATATTTACTCTAACTCAGACCTAAAGGCCCGGTTTGTGCTGTTAACACAATACACTTTCATTACGCCTTCACAATTAAAATTGCTACGGCTTGCAGATATGCTAGACTCCTTGGTCCGTGTTTCAAGACGGGACGTTCCCAAATACCATACCAACAATATGCTAAAGGACCGGTTATTTGCGACAAATCATACAGACTACAACCCCGGTACCGCATTCAAGCCGTGAAGCAAGAACACAGCAACAAGACCTTCATCTGTACAACTCATCTACAACGGCATTATTAGCATGTGTAGCCCAAT
>NW_025407996.1:0-120671 GCF_008403515.1 Naegleria fowleri | reverse complement strand
TGGCTATTAAGGAGAAGAGATAACCCTACCGGAGCTCCACGCACATGGCTCTAATCCACACTCCGCGTCGCCGCGTTAGACTTGATACCCGAAAGTATCCTCCATGACTTAGGTTCAGGAATATTAACCTGATTCCCTTTCCTTGGTAATTCCTACTTTAGGACTATTCCTAGTGTTAACCACCAAGTTAGGACCGACTAACCCCTACATGAGCGCCAGAGGTAGGGAAACCTGGTCCGCTACGACCTTCAAAGCTTTTAAACCCATAGTTGCCTATGGGGATTGAAGCTCGTAAGAATGGTTGCTACTACTACCAAGATCTGCACTGATGGCCGCTCCACTCCCAGTCACCCAAGAGCTTCGCAGCAACCATCACGCCTGCCTACCCTCTCTTCAAGAAATCTAGAAGAGAGACTAAGGATCGGCTACCGGCTTAGCCGTCATCCATTTTCGGGGCTAATTCATTCGGCGGGTGAGTTGTTACACACTCCTTAGCGGATACCGACTTCCATGGCCACCGTCCCGCTGTCTTCATGAATTAACACCCTTTAGTGGGTATTAAACCGGTATTGGACGCCTTTCCTTATTGTTTACGGTTGAACCCGCTTTACCTGATCTGCTTACCAAACCACGGCCCACTAGAGATCCTTATTAAACCAGCACTTCCGTTAAGTAAGTTCTGGATATTGCCCATTTAAAGTTTGAGAATAGATTGAAGGCTATCAACCTCCAAGATCTCTAATCATTAGCTTTACCTGGCAAAACTATTTGAAGATCTCCGCTATCCTGAGGGAAATTTCGGCAGGAACCAGCTACTAGGCGATTCGATGAGTCTTTCGCTCCTATACCCAGCTCGGACGAGCGATTTGCACGTCAGCACCGCGGGAGGTCCTCCATCAGGATTTCTCCTGACTTCAACCAGTCCGGGCATAGTTCATCTTCAGGGTTGATTTCAAGATGAAAGAAATACTCTCAAATAAGAGAATTTCAAAAATTTAAAGAAAAAATGTTCAACACGGCTGTTAAATGGTGGAGAAAGACTTTTCTCGAATGCTCATCACCACCATTGGGACAGCAACAATCATCGGAATTGTCATCCTTGGATAATCATGAATTATTTCTCACGTCCGAGAATCCTAGTGCTGAAAAAACAAATCATCCACCACCGGTCGTCCGAGAACAAACACGAAGAAAATGGAATTCAAAATTAATAACTATTGTCATTGTAGTAGTGTCGGGGTTATCCTTCATCATCATGACAGTGTTCATTTATAAATATAGAAAGAAGAAGAATGGACTTGATGAATTAATTTCCTTTAGAAAAAAGCCTTCTCAATATTTCAATGAATGGATGGCGTTATTACCTCAATCATCATCATTATCAACAAGAAATCAAAATTCCATGAACCTAAACTCATCCTCTCAACAAGTAATTGATTCAAAATGGCGATCCAGTACAGAGCCTTATCTCAATGATACAGCCTCTTATTATCAATACATGTTGCGTGCAGCATCCTCGTCTCGTGATGATACTTTGAAATTTCATCCTCAATGGAAATTTAGTCCTTCCTACACAGATGAAGTTTTGACAACGAAGAAGAAGAAGAACTCATCAACACTGCCAGGATATGGTTTTGTACAGTACAGAACTCAATCATTGTTTGGAAGAGAAGCTGGATTGCCAAGAGTGTTCTCTTCTTCTGCGAATGGAGAGGATTTATCATTATTGAATGCGAGTTTTCATGATGAATTCACTCAGACGCCACACAACTGGATGTATTATTTGGAAAAGATTAGATATATCATTTCATTGCTGTATTACCGATTACCAAGAGCCATTGCAGAATGGGAATTATGGCTTGGAATGGCATCTTTGGGATTGTATCATGTGTGGATGAATCAACCATTTTCAAAATGGAGGAATGCCACAAAGGAGCAAGAAAAAACTCAACAAGAAGCCAAACACTTTATGGATGGTGTCATGCATCGAGTCATTTCAGAGAGTAGTGTTGAAAAGAATTCTCGCTCACCTCCAAAAGTGGTTAAAGTGATTGGGGAAGGATCAAGTATCGAAGGACTCGAAGAAAATTTTGAAAAGTTACTCTCTAATGAGCAGGCTGATAGCTATCTGTAATGGCAACATCTCGGTTTTTTGTGAAATTGCGACAAGGAAAATTCTGCTTGTTATTTAACACAGAAAAAATGTCGTCATCACCGTTCGGCGTGGAAAGTGAAATTCGTTCCAATCAAGAAATTCATTTCTGGAAATCTTTTGATCTAGATCGATGGTATCCTTTGGTCATGACATCTCCCCTTGATAATATCGATGAAAGTAACAACAAAACAAACGCTCTATTAACATTTCCGACACATTTCATTCTTCTCTCCTTAGAGCAAATTTGCCTTCTTTATAAATTAATGCAAGACCAAGCCCGAATGAAAGAATACAAGCGAAGAATTAGCACACAATCGGGAGCAACTTCATTCAATGATTTGCAAGATTTATTTCAAGATTCCGAACCTGTGATTCGGTATATTATTGAAGAAATAGAGAAATATTTTTATGCCGGTGATGAGTTATCGCAACCACTGCATGACGACCAAAATTTACCGAATAATAATTTGAACAAATCATCAAAAAAGAAACCTCCTCGAAAAGCAGTATTTTTAAGATTGAGTGGAAACTCACCTAAAGATAGTGCGGAACATCGAAAGATGAAACGAAATCAAGAGCATTTATATCAAAAACTGGTGAAACATCATGCATTGATTGAGGAATACATGGTACTCCAAAACGAGTATCGAAAATATTCGAAAGATCGTGTTCGTGACATTCCTGCTCGCTTTTTTAATATTCAAAACGAATTGTTTAAAATTTTACGAGAAGAATTTTCACAATTATTGAAAGTGAGCTCAGACGACATCATGTATGGTGTGAATTTAATTTTGATGAGCCAGAGAATTCGAAGAGGCTTCGAATGGATTTTAACCAATTACTACCATCACAAAGATTCCTTACTCAATTACACCTATATTGCACTTCGCGAATGGCGTGACGATGTGAATTTGCGAAATGAGTTTCGATGTTTTGTACACAAGAAGAAACTGGTTGCCATTTCTCAGTACGATCAACACGTTTTCCATCCACATGTGTGTGAGCACAAAGAGGAATATATTCATGCTGTGAAAGAGTTTTTTGAAAAAGAATTGAGTCGACGTCTGGAAACTCAATTCGAATCCTATGTATTTGATGTGATGGTATTGCTGAGTGGTGAAAGAGCCGTCAATAATGACATTGACGATCAATCTCCTTATGGTTTAACAACCTCCTCATTTTGTAAGGTTTTTTTGATTGAGTTGAATCCATACGATTACCATAGTTCTGCATGTCTCTTCAATTGGAGGACTGATGCTTCTATTTTGTATGGAGATACCAATAATTTGGAAGAGGTGGTCGTGCGAGTGACAACACAACAAGTTCAAAAATTGGATCACCTGTGGGATTATTTGGATATTTTGCAATATGTTGTGGATCGACGAAAACAAGAACAACTGCAACAGCTCTCAACGTTGGGCTTGTGCGTGGCTTCTTTCTTGGGTGGTGTTTTGTTTTGTAAAGTGTTGCTCAATTCAAGCCAAACGAAATAGTTTGACTTTAGGAACAGCGATGTGGAGGTAATATTGAAGATGATGTGAAAGTATCTTCTTTAACTTTCAAGCACGAGGTTAAGGTGAAGGCATTCGGAGAGAAGGCTTATGTCACATGGTATGCATACAAATAATAGTTTATGAGCTCCCAAATAAAGAGCCTTAGTTCAAACAACTTGATTACGGTTGTGTGAAGATTTATAAACATGATCAGTAGTCAGTTGTCGAGCAAGTAGGGTCTGCGTCGTAACGTAGTGTGTTGTTTATTCATCCAGGCTTTGAATGAAATACTTTTCAGGATATCTCAAACACTCACTCACGACTGCTTGTTCATTCATGCATGAATGTAGATAAAAGACAGTTGTACCCGCTTGTATATCTTCTGGCTCATTCTTCATGTCATTTTTCCCACCAAAGCCCAAACAATTTTGGATTTGTCTTCTGCAAAGAATAGAACCCATCCGAGTGAAATACTCCATGTAAGGCACAAAACATTTGTGAGCTAGCTCATTCACATTATTTTCCCTCAGTCCAAAATCTGTAGCATTTTCATTGGTACTTTTAAAGTATCTCTCTTTGGCACACTTTCTTAAATTGTCATATTGAGGCTGAGCAAATCGCTTTCTAATTTCGTCATTCAGTCGAAGAGCTCGATCTTCACTGTTGGGATCGACTTTTGAGAAGACCTCCTTCAATGCAGCCATATTTTTCAATGTTAAATTATTGTAAACGTCAGATAAAACTTCCTTCAACGGATTGGTGTCAAGTCCAGAAAATGCTTCTCTATCCGCCATAAATTGATGATATTTACTTTTGGTTTCTGGATCACTTTCTTGGCAATGCATTAAATTATAATAAAATTGTGCATATTCAGCTTTGGATGAATTTAACCTCGTTGGACTTTCCTCTGCATTGAACGAAACATATTTTTGCAAACATTGAGAGCCTTTCAATAAATTCACCGAACACAATTTCTCAATCACATTGACTTGGCCCAATTTTGCATCTCCGGCAATTTTTACTGCTTGCTGATGACAATAATTCATTCTTTCCATAAAGCTATAAATTTGTTTTTGTTTCTCATTTAGAGTATGTTCCGAATAGCCCAACGATGAATAGAAATCATTGAGAGAAATTGTATCGGACGAATGTTTATCGGGATAGGGGGATTTTTGTGTGTTGCTCTCATTTTGTTGATCATTTTTCAATGTTAGTGATGAGTATTGTTGTTGTGTTTGTTCTTGTTGGACTTCTTCGCTCATGATGATCAGATGGCAAAAGGAGATACGAAGTGTTCCGATAATTTTTTCAATCAAAATGATGATTGCTTCAAAATTTCTTCAAGAACAGTTTACCCCATCGATGTGTTGTTTGAAAGTAGTGGAAAACAAACTTAGCACCATGTCCTGAATGTTTTTACCACGATTAAAAGGACATGCTTATCATTCAACACACTTTTAAAGTTCTTTTTGTTTGCTGAAAACATTCTTTACAATTTCAAAAAAAAAAATATTTGAAAAAAATTTGAAAACAAACAAAATGGACACCAAGTTGCGGACCAGGTAAGAAGCCTTCTTTCTTTTCAATATTGGAGTTGGATCCTACAATGATCTTAAATAGATCCAGTCATCATCCAAGTAACCTTAGTGCACCTTCCACCACATTAATCTCTCAATTACAAGAGTGGATTCAATGGTTTAAGGATGAACTTGAATTGAAGAACAAAACTGCCTCTATCAATGTTTCCAATGAGGACTCCCTTCCACGTTGGGTTGAACTCTTGAAAACAAAGGAGGATCGTATCAAGAAAGGTTTAATCGTCATTCTAAAAGGAATGCAAGAATGGGCATCCAAGGATTTAAACGAGGAATCGGCACGGAGTTTACCTTGGTTGCTCTCAGAAGCCTTATCATGCATCTACGATGAGAGGGGACTTGTTTTTCAATGTATTTCTCATCATTACCAACACTCGGTGAGAGAGCTTTTGTTGAAATTAGAACAATTTCTCTCAAAGATTGTTTCTAATGGTCCACTAAGGTAAGTCAAAACCTGGAAATAATGATGAAGATTTCCCTTTCAATATCCATTGTCGTACTACACTAGCCTTGATAACGATCCTGAACTTTTTGCACTATTTTCTCAATTCTACATGATGGCGTTGATGTTTCGATTGCAGAATTATGACCTGTTGATGCTGCAACCTCAGTCGTTTGAGGAGTTGGCAAGAAACCTATCCCAACTCTTTATCAAACCAGACACCCAGAAGGAGATGATGTTGAGTTATTTGGTTGATCCATTGTTCGAGTGTGACAAAAAGAATTCGCCATCATTGCAGATTGGATCCATTTCTGAAAATGTGAGACGAAGATGTCGTATCCTCAAAAAAATTTCTTTCGAAAGCAAAGACTCACAAATCAAACTTGAACTTCTCTTTGAAAGCCTTCATCGAAATATCACTCCTCAAGTGACATTCCAGGAGAGCTTGAGAAGAAATTTGGAGCAAGCTATTCAAGCATTCTTTGAGCCTCTTTCCTTGGCGAACCTTAGTCATCACTCCCTGATTGAGACAGTTGACGGAATGAAAAAGAAGGTCTTTTTGACGATTATTCACAATATAGCCACTTGCTCTGAAGAGGAAATGCGTTCATTTGGAGTCATGGAATCATCCACCACACCTCAGATTACCACTCATTCTGAAAAACCAAGAAAGAAGAAACAAAAACAGGAAGCCACAACCCTCGAGTCTGCATCACGACAAGCATTTCAAAATGTGTTGAGCAATACAATAGACGCAATGCTGAACGTGTTAGAATGCAACATTGTTTTCTCGCAAAAACTACTTCACGATGGTAAGTTTGGATAATTATTGTCAAATTCACTCAACAATTCCAAATCCGAAAAGTCTTTGCCATAATCAAAGTACTAGCGACAACACCAAGAAACAAGCAAAGAATTGAATTATTAATGAAAGTGATGGATATTCTTCGAAAACATCTTTCGAAGTTGCCAACAAACAGTGCTAACCCCAGCGGACAACAACAACTTTCCTCTCAAAGTCAATATTTGCAGTATGGTCTATTTCTTCGCTCCGCATTTTGTTTTGAAGTTGACGACAGGTGCGTCCAACACGAGCCTTTTGAAATGTGATTTACCAAATAGTTATTTTCACTTTTCAAAAAAAATTCACTCTCAAGATTCTTTCCATCCTTTCTAAAGCAACCCCACCTAGAGAGTGACAACCCATGAAACGTCTCTTCTCGAAAATAAAACTGGAGCCAGGTCGGGCTTCAGTTGCTCTATTCAAAACCGACTCCACTGCTTCACTCACCGAGAAGAATCGAAAAACAGGCATGTTCGACACACTACAACAAATGATTAAAGAACATGACAAACAAAAAATTGCTCAAGCATCAACAGTTTGGGGTCACTTTCCTTCAGATCCAGAAGAAATACCTGAATTTCTATTCAGTGCGATGGATTATTTAGAGAGACACGGATTGGAGACTGTTGGCATTTTCCGTCACTCCACGTCAAAAAGCAGGGAAGATAAAGTGATGCAAGAAATTGATGAAAAGTTCAGAGCTGGTGGAGCCAAAAACGCAACTGTAAACTTTGAAGAGTATCATGACATACACTTGGCAGCTTCTCTTATCAAGGTTTATTTGAGAAAGCTCAACGAACCTCTTCTTACCAACAAATTGTACGAAAGCTTTTTGGCAACCTCAAAGATGACATCTCCTCGATGTTCTGATGCTGGTGAAACTGCCAACTTGTCTGCTACTGAAATTGAAGAAGCAGAAAACAATAGAAAAATTAGATTATTGCAACAAGTGGTTTCTCTTCTGCCAATCGCAAATTATTGTCTTTTGAAACGATTGTGTCTCTTTTTGAATAAGATCACAAAATTTCAATCACAGGTAAGTCACAGACCAATCCGTCAATGAAGACTTTGGGTAATGTTATAATTATACAAACAATTTCCTCATTTCATGATCACGTCGTCATGATTGTTCCATAATTGTTTTTTTTAATTATTTTGGTCAATCCAATTTTCACAACACACTCTCATTTCCCCCTCCACAGAATTTGATGAGTCCAGAAAATATTGCCATCGTTTTCCAACCCAATGTACTTTATTTGAAAGATCAAGATCCCATGTTGACCATTCGTGACATTTCCAATGCCACCAATGTCATAAAATCCTTGATTGTATTCGCACCAGAAATATTTGGTGAGCAAGAACAAGCAACACCACGCACCCGACTCACCACAGAGCCATCTGATAGTGACAGTAGCACTCTTGATACATCCTCTCTCGTGTCAGAGATTTTATCCAGCACTACAGATGCCACAACAACGACTGCTGCTTTACAGGCAGTTACTTCACCCTTAACAAGTCCAAGAAGCTCATCTTCAAATAATTCCGTCAACACTACATCTACTTCAACTGTACCTAGCATTGCATTACAACGAACGCCATCTGCAAGTTCCATGCATTTAGACGTATCTGCTTGTGGAGGTGATCAAACACCAGAAATTTTGCAAGAAGGTCAACCTTTCTACAAGGGAGAAACTAATTCAAAAGGAGAAAAACATGGCTATGGAATTCTCATGTTTCATGACGGCTCCGTATTTGAGGGCAATTTTATAGATGACAAGAAAGAAGGCCATGGTAAAATGGTCTGGGCCGATGGCTCCAAATATGAAGGTGAATTTTCAAATGATACCATTACAGGACGAGGTACATACAAGTATGCATCTGGAGATCATTATGATGGACATTTTGTGAATGGATTGAGAGAAGGAAAGGGTAAAATTAAATTTGCATCCAATCAAAGCCATTATGAGGGTGAATGGTTGCAAGATAAACGCCATGGATTTGGTAAACAATCGTATGCCAATGGTGACGTTTATGAGGGAGAGTGGAAACAAGATTTCAGTAGTGGATAGTAAGTAATTATTATGGAGCTTTCTCATCATGATCGTTGACGATGAACAATATTGAATTCTTCTCGAATGTCAACAAATACTTTTGCATGATTTACAACCATCGACCAATGTATGAATCGTGTGCATTTCGTGCCGCTCCTGTGTACTACCAATTACTGCCAATTCGAAACTGTAATTCTCACAACACACAGTGGTACATTTACCTCTGAAGGATATACCTATGAAGGATACTGGAAGAGTGGTAAATTTGATGGAAAAGGCAAATTTATCTTGTTCATTGATTCTAATCGAAGAGAAATTCTTGAGGGTGAATGGCTGGATGGCCAATTACATGGCGAATTGCACTACACAGATGGAGAAGGAAGAAAATTTTTACAAACGTACGAGAAGGGAGAGCTTGTCAAGAATGATCGATTGATTGACGAAAAGGAACAACGCGTATTGGATTTAGTTCAAAAATTAATGTTAGAACCTATTAAGAGTCATCCACAAATTAAGTTCATTCTCGAGAAGCAAGTCATTCAACATCATCAAGATGCTTCGAGCCCAGTAATTCCACATCCGTCCATCGATGTAGCAATTGATCACCAACAAGAACAGCTTCGAAATGCGCTTTACAAAGTCTTAACCACCCCAGAGACAACCATCGTTTTTGATTTACTATGTTCTCTTGTGGAACTCATTCCAAACACCTTTTCAACAACTGCCACAATTGCAGCCAGTAACATACAATTCACACAAGAGTTAATGTAATGATAGTTGATTCTAATCAACATTCCAATTTTATGAACTTATTTTCCATTGTTTATGGCTTTCTAAAGGAATTAAGCTTTATGTTTGGGATTCTGCCTGAATTTGACACCAATTTGGCTTCTAAACGAGAGAAAACGACATCATTTCTCACTGCAGTTCCTTATTTTCTTTGTTGCGTTGCACTCAAATCTATTGTTTAGAAAATTTTCGATTAAAGCATTTTCTTATCTAAATGAGAGGTTTTATTGACTTTTCAAGAGAAATGTAATCCATTCTTGACCTGATCATAATAATACACAACAAGGACTACCTGAACTCCATGTGTGAGTTGCGAAAACCTTTTTCATTGATCACTATCAAAATTCTCACCATACGTTTGTTGCAAGTGAAAACGCCAAGTCGTACCTCCAGAGGCGGTGTTAGAGGCTGTTGTAGGACTCAAAAACTTGAAAGCCAAAGGCAATGACATGTGAATATCCTCTTGTTGTTCAATTTGTTGTTCAATTTGTTGTTCAATTTGTTGTTCAATTTGTTGGTGGAAAGGTTTGAGATGACCAACGGGTGGAGCAAGATGAATTGGATCAACAACAACAACAACAGTGGTGTTTGGAAGAGACATTTTTTGTAATTGTGAAAGGACACACACACAGATGGATCTTGATTTAATTTATAAACAAATGGGTGCTGCGAGAAAGGCTGAGAATACTGTGTGATCGAATTGTTTTTTTTAGATTAAGGGTTTCATCAAGTTTAAATTAAGGACCAAATATGGAGTTCCTTTTGGTGGATGAAGCACGTTCACGTTTTTTAAGGGGCAACCTGTTTTCGAATGAAATCAATTTCGATCACGTTTTTAAGTGCACAACAGACTTTTCAGAAAGATCAAACACGTTTTGAATCGAAAGGTAAACAAACGCCTCCTTTTGCTGTTCATTTCCACACACAATAAAAGGACCTATACAATGATCACACAAAATGATCCATTCCATACAAAAAAACCATTATAAAAGTGTCATGACAAGTAACATTTTGATTCTTGGCGATAAGGAAATTCACACCGAGACGATTGGCACCAAATTACAAAAACAGGGCTGTCAAGTGATTCACTTTTCACCCAACGACAATCCTGAAATTTCTCTTTCATTTCAAGGATCCGAATTTCATTGTGAAATATCTCATACCATGGACCATCAAACCGATTATTACAATTTTCAAGAGTTCGATCGTGTTTGGAATCGAATGAAATTTGGAACCATGATTGAATGGAAACATCCAATGGAAAAATTGGCAAGTGATTTTTCAAAAGCAAGTTGGAAACAAGTCATGTCCTCCTTAGAGAACATTTTTCCACATCATCAGGATGGCAATGGACCTCAATGGATCGATGCATTTGGAACTTTGAACTTGAATGGAAACAAACCTTTTCAATTGAAATTAGCTCACGAGTGTGGATTGAAAATTCCTGAATGGACATGCATTACGAATCGAAAAGAAAGTTTGAAATCCTTTGAAATGCCTTCTTTTCATTCTTCTTCTCCTCGATATGGAATGATTATGAAAACTTTGAGTCTCTGTGTGGCCCCTCCTTGCAACAGCATGTTCACAATTCCCATTTCGTACAATCAACTCTCAGAAAAAGAGCTCTCATTGAGTCCCATGATTTTTCAACACAAAATTGAGAGAAGACGCGATTTTAGAATTACCATTGTTGGAAAAGGAAAGCAAGCGAAAATGTTCATTGCAGGAATTGAGATCAAGAAAGAGGAAGAAGGAGGAGGCGTCGATTGGAGAGCCTATCAACACGAATCCGAACGATTTACTAAAATTGAAGAGAATGCTTTGGACTCGAAAACTAGACAATGTTTACTGGAATATCATGATCGTTCTGGATTGCATTTTGGAGCCTATGATTTGATTGAGGATCCTCACAATGGAAATGTGGTGTTTTTGGAATGTAATCCTCAAGGAAATTGGTTGTGGATTGATTCATTGTTGAACATGGGAATTACAGAAGAAATTGTGAATCTGTTGAAAGGTGACTAAAATGTTCAGCATCCATAAGCAGCCAAAGGTAATTTGAATACAACCAAACAATACACAGTGAAGTGAATGAATTGCTTTCCAACTAATGTGTTGATTTTGAGTGAAACAATTACATTGATCTTGTAGTTGGCAACATCATTAAAAGGTGAAACTCTTTTTTTGATCTTCCTCTTTTTATGTCATGATAATAATTCACAACAAAATGAATAATAACAGAGGGAATCAGCTTAATCCAAACAATAGGGCTTTCACTTCTTCCAGATCAGGCTCAACCCCTTCCAATGAGAACAGATCCAATCAAATGAATCCCAACCATCCAGCCTATCATCACTCTTCTAGAGGAAGATCCAAGAAGAAGAAATAATGAACAGCTAGTGTTGAATGAAAAAAGGAATCAAACAATTTAAAAGTGTTTTCCTTGATTCACATGGTTCATTTCTGGTCGGGTCGAGGAACTAACAACTGTTTTAAAAGATATAAATACGCAGCGAAATGCATGTGTGGTTTACAAATAAATTAAGGTTTTGAATATTACAAAATCTCAAACAACATCTCTGGATTCTTCTTTTCAGTATATTTCTCAGCCAAAAGGGCATACTTCAATAGAGTGACTTCATCCCAATGTTTGGACATTAATTGCAATCCAACTGGTTTTCCATCAATAAAGCCAATAGGAATTGTGATTGAAGGGAATCCACAAAAGTTGGAAATAAAAATAAATTTCATAATTTGTGACAAGACATCATAGTCACTCACGCCATATCCTCCCTTCATGACTTGCTCGTTAACAAATTCTGGTGTCACTCCTGCAATTGTTGGAGTTGCATAAACATTCACATTTTGGAAAATCTTTTCGAATTCTTCCATTTGATGAGAACGGATTCTTTGAGCTGTTATTAATTGTGAGGATGAAATGTACTTTTGAGAAAGTAAACTCATTCTAGTTTCAGGACATAGCAACGATCTCTTGCTATACTCAAAGTATCCATAGTCCTTCATTCCATTTCTCATTTCAGAGGCAATGCAAACCAAATGTGAAACTCTGCTGGGTTCGAGAAGTGGTGTGAAAATAGAGTCATCGACTTTGGCTCCATACACTTTGCAAAACACATTTTCAATAAAATCTCTACACAATTTCACAATTCTTTGATCTTTGACGTCATTAAAATATGCATTGTCAATACCAATTTTTTGTCCCTCGAGGGAATAAAAGTTCTTATCGGCCAATCGAATTTCACTCAATCTCAAGTCTCGAGGTTGTGACCATGAAAATGCATCATTTTCTCTTCTACCTGCAATAGCAGCAAATGATAAAGTTAAATCAATTGCAGATGAAGTCAAAGGGCCAGCAACACATGTTGAAAAAGCAACTGGAGCACTGTGTTGATGATTTGAGACTCTGAAATGAGTAGGTTTCAAACCGTAGAGGCCACAAAAAGAGGCAGGAACTCGAACTGAACCGCCTCCATCTGTTCCAATCGATAATGGAACTAGACCAGAGGCAACGCATGCTCCTCCTCCAGAGCTGCTGCCTCCAGTGTCACATTTCATGTTGAATGGATTTCTTGCACTTCCAAAGTTTAAATTCATACCACGAGCTATTGTGGGGAATCATGTGTGGTCAATAAAAATTTAGAACACTCGAACACAAACTTGTTCTACTTACGACAAATTCCAATCTCATTTTGGTTTGCCTTGCCAACAAAAATAGCACCCAAAGCACGCAATGATTTACAAATATTATTTTCCTCCTCCAATGTGATGACATGATCAGAATATTCAGTCACTTTCATACCCTTACTTGAAGTAAATCCAGCAAGATCCAATTCATCCTTGATTGTGACAGGAACTCCATCAAACACAGAAATTTCCTTTCCTGCTTCATATCTCTCTGTCGATTCCTTTGCTTGCTTCAACAACAAATCAGCATCATATTTAATGACAGCACACAAGGGTGGATTCAGAGAATCTCCCTTCTTGATTGCATCCAAAATATTTTGAGCCACTTTTAACGGAGTGGTTTTCTTCTCCTTGTAAAGTCTATGAAATCGAGTCAAACTCTTCCAAACAGAAGGAGAGGAAGATTGTTCATCGGAACATTGATCATAATACTCATTGAGAATACGTTCAATTTCCTTCTTTTGAATTTCTTGAATGGACATTCCGTCATGATCTTGAGCATGTTTCCAA
Organism: Naegleria fowleri; assembly: GCF_008403515.1. Taxonomy (NCBI): domain Eukaryota; phylum Heterolobosea; class Eutetramitea; order Acrasida; family Naegleriidae; genus Naegleria; species Naegleria fowleri. Next base: position 107,087 of record NW_025407996.1, on the reverse strand, counting down.
TCCTTCAATTGTTCTTGTTCATTCCTTTCGGGAATGGGATATAATTTTGGAGCATTATAAACACTCAATTCATCTAAGAGAGAGAAATTGGAGGATTTCATAATAAATGGAACGACCAAATCACCCAATGGAGAATACTCCATCAGGGTAACGAAAAACCAAAAAAGAGCTCCTGTGAGCTTGGGAGCTTCCACGCTACGGATTTCATATTTACGGTTTTGAAGAAGATCTTTAATATTGGTTCTTTTTCCTGTGGGTATAGATGAGAATCAACACCATCATCACCATGATCATTTTGAATTAGTTGTTGTGGTTGTTATAATGGTAGGGATCAAAAGACCAATCATGAACAATATTTGAACGCCTTGATGATTACAAAATAATTCCTATTAACTAACTTACTTCCTACAAACGTGTCATAGGCATGATAACCCAAGAATGCGACCACTCCGAGAGCCGCAATGGTCAGCAAAAACATTTTTTTTTAATTCTTCCTTGAGTTGAGCTGGAATGAACTTGCATTCACAGTGGATCATGGAAATTTTCCGGTTGTGCATTTCAATTTTATATATAGTTTTATATAAACTTTTCAGATTAGGGATCAATGATATTATTTCAAACATTGAATACTCAGGTCATAGTATTCTGCCATATTTTGCTTGTCTTGGAAAATGTTCATGTGTCTCTCAATGTTGTATTCATAAAAATTGACCTTCTTTTGAAGATAGAGGGCTGTGAATTTTCCTCCACAAGAGACTTGATTGATTTCACATCGAGGTTCAAAAACGACACGAAAACTGCATGTTTGGAGATCATTGGGAAGAAAAATTTGTCCAAAATCATTTCCTCCACCTGTGTATGATGATGGAAACATTGAAACAGGTCATAATTCGTCATGAAATTCAAACCAATAATATTTTGTCGATCCAATATTCATCATATAATAGTATTGGTTAAATAATCAAAATTAGAAACCAAAATTAAAACATCTCAATAGAATACATACATCTCCACACCTTTCGGTCACTCGTTATTATCACTGTATGTGTCAGTCCACATGACAAGCCCGTCACAAAGGTATTAATATGTTTGATAAAGTTTCCAGTGACTGGAGAAATTGCCTCAAGTTTCAGACGTATAAAGGTTGAATTGACTGATTTGTTTTCACCGTTTCCTAATTGGCCATATCTTCCATCACCACACACAAAAATGTCGCAATGATCAACGACCACTACTGTATGATACAATCCAAGGGCAACATTGGTAATTTCTCGACCTGCAAAAGGAAGGTCCTTTGGTTGTGCAAAATCGAAAATTGTTGAGTCTACATCATATCCTAGTTGACCGTGGCAATTTCTTAAAATATTTTAGAGAATAAATTACGATGAAATTCAGCAAAAAATGTTCATCATCACAATTGAAATGTATTTCATAATTTCATCACCACATCAGGTACATAATTTTTTCACATAGAACGTCAACATTAGAAAAGATCACACATTTCTAACGTGCATACTTACAGTCCAGAGCAAAAATATTCATTATTATGCAAAACAATGACGCTGTGATACCCTCCACAAGCAACAAGTTTCACATTGGGTGGCTGATGTTCGTATCCTCTCAATTTAATTTCTGTAAGCTTGGCAAAACTCTGACCCTCCAAATTTCGTCCATATCTAAATGATGTGAACAAATAGTGCAATTTACAATGCCACATTCATTTAAATTGAATCGTCAATTATTCAAATAATAAATCCAAAATAATGAAATTAAATTTCAATAATATCAATTTTGAAAATCATGCATTCATAAATCCAATGTTTAAAAATTAAATAATTAACAATAAATTCCAAAAATCAAGGATTATATCATAATTACAAGTTTTCATCCACATCAAGCAAAGATTAATTCATAAATTCAAATACCTCTTATTAGATAACCACATTGTATTCAAAATAAAAATCACATACTGATGATAAGCATTCGATCCTCTTCCAAAAATTTGATTAAATTGATTCACCACAATACAATGATCATCTCCGACTTTGGAACAATCAAAACATTTCACTTTGAAATTCCGTTTCCATCCTTCTTCGGGTGTCCAACGAGTAAAAGTAAAATTGGTAATGGGCTGAGCCGATGAAGAGGCTAAATTAGATGAGCCTGTCATAGTAGCACCAGCACCACCAACACTCGCAGAACCAGCACCACCACTACTACTGAGGCTACTCGTACTGCCAGCACCAACAAGTCCCGGACTGCCATCTCCACTACCGACGACACTCACATGAGAGGCATGAGCATATAAATTCTGTAAAGGTGGAGTGCCGCACAAATAGATGGAATCCCCACAATCATTCATCGTGGAACCCGAGGATGATGATACATTACTCAAAGAAGATGAAGAACCTGAGCCTGAATGAGGATGATCATTACTATTATTGATTTTTCTAGCAATCAAATATGAAACTAGAGTTCCTCCATACAAATCATAAATCTTCTCTCCGCGTTGCAAAAAGCGATTCGTATCAAGTTTAGTTAAATCCTTCACTGGTTTGTTGTGGGAGAGTCCGAGTTGAAATTCAGTGTTCTTTCCGACCACAAAGACTTCATTGAGTCGGTTCGTGAGGAGAAGAAGATGAGAGGCTCCACAGCTGACTTTCTTGATACGAATGGCTTTCTTAACTTTGGTTCGGGTGAGAGCATTGCCAGTCTCGACCCAATCTGGAAAGGGTAGTTTGACTTTGTGCAGTTGAAAGACATCGACAAAGTCATCGGTGATACATTGACCTCCGTGGTTGTGGCCACATGTGAGGAGAGTAGCGTTTTGTCCATTGCTTTGGGGTTGTCCCATTTTGATGATGAATGGCTGTTGTTTGTTGTGCTGGTATGACTGAGCACAGAGGGTTCAATGTTACTTTATGATGAAATATTCTCGTTGTTGAAGCTGCTGTTGAATGTTTCACAATTTACCAACAACACGATTAAAATAATAGTATTATTATTATTAATATTACTACAGCTGCTCCGAAGCGATTGTTGTTGTTAGCTGAAATTTCCACAAATCGGGGTGAGCTGGTTGATTGTTCTGTTGATTGGAGTGTGTGATTTCCGAACACTCTAATTTTTTTTATTTTTGTGGGACACCTCAATCTTGTCAATTTGAAAGGACTTTCTTTTGAAATAAACTAGTAGATTACTACTACAAATATTTAATGCTTTTTCTTCTTCTTTTTTGATGATCCTTGTTGACCATTCTTATTGTTGGGTTGTTGTTGTTGAGTGGTGGCCTGAGGTTTTTGTTGTTGTTGAGGTTGTTTTTGCTCCTTTTGAGGTGACGTTTTTGGCTGTTGTTGTTGTGGTTGCTGAGGTTGTTGTTTTTGATTTTGTTTCTGAGCTTGTTGCTGCTGTTGTGGTTGTTGACTCTTCTTCTTACTCTTCTTTGAAGGTTGTTGTTGTTGTTGCTGCTTTTGTTTCTGCTTCTTTTCCCTTTCCTCCTTCTCAAGTAGATCGAATAACTCCTTTTCAGCTTGTTGACGTTCTTTTTCTGCATCCTTCTTACTTTGTTTTTGCTTGGGTGCTGTACTGGATTTTCTGCTCGTGTTTTCCATTGTGTTTTTCAGAACAGAATTTTGGTAAAAGAAATTAAGCCACTCGGGATGATTGTAAGGTCGATCGCTCTCAGGAGATTGCATGTAAGTCTTTGGGTTGAGTAATTTTCTCATGTGTGCTCTGTCTTCGGGATGCATTTTGCTAATGTCGTAACCAAAGTCATCAAATTCCTCGTCCTCTTCATCCTCTTCTTCATCTTCGTCCTCTTCATCCTCTTCATCGTAATATTCATCTTCATCTTCATCATAATCATCATCATCTTCAAAGTATTCATCGTCATCGTATTCATCTTCGTCGTAATATTCATCTTCTTCATCACTGTCGCCCATACCATAACCGCCCATCATTGAGCTAAATAAATCGGCAAATGCACCTCGAGTGGCCCTTTCCTCCTCGTCGTCATCACTTCCTTCCCACTCAGCTTCCTCCACATGCTTTAAACACTCTTCGATCGAGCCATAGTGGTAAATCATGGACCAAAATTCGTTCAAAGATGTTGAGTAAAAGTGAGGCTTTTCATGTCTTTCCGTGACTTCAAGAATATCCGTGAGTCGATCCTCATCAATCAGTTTTACATTTTGATCTAATACTTGAATGGTTCCTTTCGCATCTTGTGGAATTGAGGTAGCAACGTTCTTCTTTTTCTTTTTCTGCGAGGAAGAAGAATGATCCTTTTCAGAGTACCACCACAGCACATCTCCTCGGTAATTGGAGGAAGATGATGAAGCCTTTTGCTTGCCGAATGTAATAAATTTGTAATTTCCTGATTTTACGGCATTAAATCTTTTTAATCCTTGTTCTTTACAGGCCGAACAACCTCCCTCTTTAAAAGGTATGACTTCAAACTCTCCGTGATCACATAACGACCACAGCGGAACCAATGTAGGCATTCTTCAATAAGCTTATTTTTTTGTTTGAAAAAATTAAAATTCGTGAATTTTGATCGTCGATAGCAACAAGCAAGGTTGGAAGTGATTTGTTAACAACCGTAACGTTGTAGCCATGGCAAAATATGTCACAGGGAGGCAAATGATCATACAACGTTGAACCTAACGGTCAATTCCATGAGAACTCCACAAAAAAATAAATTTGTGGTCTTCAATGATAATAGGTTGTTTTTAATGTTGTAAATCGTAAGGGTTGAGAAACACTTGCTCTGTCAACCATCGTTGTTTTCCAAAAAAGTCAGAAGCTGGTACAATGGTACTTCTCTTTGCATCGACAAATTTTGCCGTATCTTTCCGATGATTCTTCTTATAGAACTCTAAATGTAAAAATTTCAACACGGCCGGATCCACCTCAGTTTTCACAGTAAATGGATCCACCTTCTCCTTTGCGAGAGTAGCCTCCAATTTCAAATCGACAAATCTCTTGGAACGTGATTTTTTAGGTGCTGCCGTTTCTAAGGTTGCTTGAATTTGTGGTGTTTTTGTTGTGGACGACTCTGTGGATGCTTCTTGTTTTTCATCTTGTTGAACTAAAAAATCCAAAACAGAGGCATCCAATAGTTTCTTTTGTTTTTTAGCTGATGATGATGATGAGGAGGAGGCAATGTCATTCTCTTCGTCATGGACTTCTTGCTCCTCCGAATGTTTTCGTTTTTCCGATTTTTTAGATAACTTTTTCAATTTCTTATCCCGAACACTTTGTTTTTTTAATTCCTGCTCAGCGAGTGCTGCAACAGCCATTTTGGCCTTGCTATGTATCATTTCCGGTGCTTCATCATCATCACTTTCTTCATGATGACGACCAGCAGCAATAAGTTTATTCGGAATGGACTTTTTCTCTGCGGATTTGGTTGGCATTTTTTTTGAACTTCCATCAAAAGATAAATAAATTTATTTGCCATTCGAATTATGAATTGAATTTACTTTGAAACGACGTCGAGATGAATGACATGCAAGCAATTTGATGAATCAATTAATTACATTTAGTTAATGCTCTCACTACTGATAGAGTGCAAATTTTCTCTTTTGTCCATATTTTCGTTGTCGAGAACCACCGCCATGATATTGACCTTGTGCATGACCGTGTTGATTACCTGAGGTAGAGGAAGAGGAAGGTTGGTCTCTTGATTTCTCACTCTGGTGAAGATTTAAATGTGCATAGAGAGCTTTTTCTCCTTCGCTTTCTCCATCTAGAGCCTTTCCAACAAGCTTTTGATTTCTCTGCTCATAGAATTGAAGTAAATTAGTGGTTGGTGTCCATGGTACTTTTTGAATTTCATTTCGAACCATGTCACGCTCATAAAACACGGCTTCATTTCGTTTAGCACGTTTCTTTGAAAGATCAGGACCTGTAGCGCCATTACTCGATGATTGAGTTGCGGCATCTTGAGCACTGGTACCTCCATCGCTTAATTGTGGCGTACCACCAGTGCCACCACCACCAGCTGCAGAAGTATTAGCAAGACTTGTCTGAGACTGAGAAGGATGAAGTGTTGGAGTTGGTGTGTGACTGCCGGTTGAGCCTGGTGCGTTAGGTGTCGGCGTTGAAATTCCACCACCACCACCAGCATTAACTGCTGATGAAAACTCATCGTCACTGTTCTCCTGTAGCTCATTCGTTGATGATTCAGCTTTCACAGGTTGATGAGGAGCGTTGGGTCGATTGATTTTCTCTGCATTGGGCAGTTGTGAAATGAGCTTCATAATGGTTGGGTGAGCAAGACCAAAGTATTCGGGTCCACTCACATTTGTGAAAACTCTCTTTCCAGATTCCTCACTCTTAATCTTGTTAATTTGTTTTACAATGGCAGTCCAGGCAGCAGTTGCACTTGGTGCCTCAATGACTTCGTTCGGATTGTCATCAGAGGTCAACACAAAAATTGGTGCATCTCCTCCGTCTTTGATTTCACACGTGTACAAACAACGCTTGTTTGTGTCTTTGACACTTGTATAGTATCGAGTGCTCTTGTATCCAACTGGCCAAATGTACTTGTCGGTGTGGAAAGTTGGTCGATCGTAGACCACTTTTCCAAGCGACAATACTGTCAATGCTCCCAATGGAATTGGAAAGATGATATTACCATAACGATCTCGTTGCACTTCGACTACTCTCTTGGCTCGTCGTCCGGTAGTGTCAGAGTCTCCTTGGGCCTTGTCAAAGAAAAATTGAGGCCACAATCGATCCATCACAGCTAATCCACTTTCCTTAAAACCTAGTGACAATAGCAACATCCGTAATTCGCCCCATACTTTTCGATAGGCATTCCAACGTTTGGTATGATCATTTTTGAGCTCTGGAAATAGTAATTCATCATTCATCTTGCAGTGCTCGTAAAACTTGGTAAGCATCTTTTCCAAATCATTTCTATCGAGTTCTGTAAAGTTTTCAGGAGATTTTCTGAGGAGTGAATTCATGAGAGGTGTTATAATTTTCGAGAAGAGAGTTGGATAAACTTCTTTAGCATTTTCAAATGTTAAAATGGAGGTCTCATCGGCTGTCAGTGGGAAGAATCTCGTGCTTCTCTCAATGCTGGATGGAGTATTGTAAATAAAATTATTATGCTTCATGAGGGCATGCTCTGAATCTTCGGTAGTGCGTGAGTTCTTCTCAGTGTCTCGCTTCACGTTAATTCTCACCAAGTGGATATTAATGACATCCACAAATTCATTCACTCGATACTTTGTGGTATTTTCTTCACTTTGAGAGATGGAAACATAGGGCTGGAATACCTTGTTCAAATGTAGAACATGCAAATAAACATCCTGTCCATGTTGTAATATGAGATGAGTGGGTGAGTGATTGTGTGTCTTGTTGTATTCTGATTCATAGACGAGTGTCACGGGCTTTTTAGTGGACAAGTGTCGCATCAAACAAATCGTCGGTAAAGTGTAGGGAGTAATCGGCGTAATTCTATGTACAGATTTTGTAGTGTACAAGTGTTCAATGGTTCTTTTGTTTGGATCTGCTCGAACCCACTTCAAATTGATAACACCTGAGGAAATATTCACGTCCTGAATGATATCAAAAGTGATGCCTTTGCATGCCAAGAATACATCATAGTTTGAAGTTCCTTCAGAGACATCTCTCATGGGAATCCCTTGTACAGCAATAACTACAAGTCCATACTGTTTTTGAGCAATTCTCTCACGTAGTATCCGATCAAAGCTGTCTCTTTCAATATCCCATATTTTTACAGATGCAAATGGAGCTGGATTGATTTTGAATTGTGAGGTATTTTGATCGAAGGTCTGACAAACAAATGTTGTCTCTTCATCGACATGATCAAAAACATCTTTCATTTTTGGAATGGGCATTATAATATCCAAGGTACATGAAAGTTTGTCGAGATCTTCCTCACTGAAAGATGAAAAGAATTTAAATTGTTGCATTTTGAGTTGGTACTCCATAACATTGAAGGTCGAGCTAGTATCCGGAGTGTGATGCATAAATTGTCGAATTTCAGATTTAAATTTTTCAAATTGTTTTTCAAAAATTGTGGCAAAATTTGCAATTAATTGAGTTTTAAGCTCCATATGTTCTTGCTGTTCCAATGAACACTTGGTGACATAAATTACTTTAAAACTAGAATTCACATTGTGTTGGGTCTTCTCTCTTGCTTTGACATCGGTGTGAGAAAATATTTGTAGAAATATATTTTGACATAATCTTTCAAGCTGTTGAATTGTAGGAAATGGATATGGGGAAGTCTTTTTTTCAATATCCGATGGTGTTCCGTGTAATTGGTCAATTTCAGTAGCAAGTTTGCTTGAAATCTAATGTCATTACATTTGTATCGTGTATATATATATAATTTTTAAATCATGTCAGACAGGAACGAGTATTTGTTTCATGATGAGGTTGGACATGATAACATAAAACATACCGCTAGAAAACTTTGTTGTTCCCAACTCCAATCGTTCATCATGGCTATTTCGCTACTGTGATGTTGGAGTGCTACACAAATTCCTGCCTCTTCGGGAAATATATCATTCACCATTCGACAATGATCTAATATGGTTTCAAGTGTAACGCTCCATTGTGGTTTTAAGTACTTCAATTGCTTTTTTGCCTTCTTACTTTCTAATTTCATTATTATAATAATCCGATCATCACCAATTATATGATTTTTTAAATATTAAATAATACGTGTATTGTATTACAAATTGATTACAGCAGCCATTATGAACCGAAATAATATTACCCATTTAATTGTTATGATTGGTGATGATGATCCTTACGTACCAATTAACAAATCAAACTCCTCAACGAATGCTTGATTCGGATCAAAAACATTTTCTCCCAAAACCACCAATGTCCGATTATAATAATCTGCTACCATAGCTCCTGCTGTTGAATGTGCGTTCATCGTATTGCCATTGGAAACGCCAACACGAAAAGAGGATGATGATGTCCCACTTTGTGAAGGAATCATTTTTTTCTGGTTGAAAAATTTTTCTGTTGTTCTTGTTTTGTGAAAATTCGAAATTCATTGTTGAATTCATTCACATGAAAGAAAGTGTTGTCATTGGATGGAGATCCTTTGATTATGCACATTGTTGGACAGGAATATATGATCCACAGTCATCTTGTCTTGTCAATATTGACATTTGGTATGATCTCATGATATTTAAAACAGTCATGAACCAGTTCAATGAATGCTAATTTATAATAGTCGTTCTTGTCACTCACACCTTTGATAATGTCACTGTTATTTTGGTATTGCATTTTTCACAGAGCGAATCATCTTTACATTACAACACTGAACACGTTGACTTTTACATAAAATGCAAAGAAAGTTCATCTCATGTCATAGTCGAACTCGATCATCAGAAGAACCTATCGGTCCTGATGAAAGTGTTGCAAAAACTGACATTCTTTCTTGCCTACCTTATACATTACACAATGACCAAGAAGTGGCGATATTAGCTTTCAAATATAATGGACATACTCTTCGCAGTGCTTTAGGTTCGAGAAAGGACAAACAAGTGGTTTTGCAAGCCGTTCAACAAAATGGATAGGCACTCGAGTGGACATCCTTTACTTTGAAGGATGACAAACAAGTGGTGATGCGACAGTTCAACAAAATGGACATGCTTTACAATTTGCTTCATTTACTTTAAAATTGGATCAGGAAATTGTATTGACAGCAGTTCGACAAAAAATCTTTAATATTTGGGTTCCTTAAGAGAAGATCCTGAAATTGTCATGGCAGAGTACCAACAGAACTGCTCAGTGATCAGCTACTTTCCTCAACAATTGAAAAATGACAGAGAGTTCATTCTAAAATATGCATGTTAGGAAGTACTGTGAGTTAAATGAGGAGTTTATGTATGATAGAGAAGTTGTGATAAGGGCAATGAAGAGAAACACTGATTTGCCATTTGTTCGAGATGTTTTTATGGTTGATGAAGAATTTATTCTTCAAACAATTAAGAATGGGATTGGAGGTGCACTTCGTTATGTTTCTGATCGAGTGAAATGTGACAAGGAGCTTGTGATGAAAGTGGCAAAACTAGATCCTCATAGGACCATGACATAGTTCAAAACTAGCAGGCTATGATGAGCGAGGTAAAAATGTTCGTACTGAAAGAGCATGGATATCCCATTTCAGACAACGTTGAACAAGACTACATGATACGCGTGAATCATTACTATCATGGATATTAGCCATCTGAACGACCAAATCTCTGTGAATGGAAACCCCTATTGAATTCGCAAGAGTATTAATTGAGAATGGCTTTACAACATTAAGTATACATTCGGTTCATCCTGCACAATGACATTACCTCTCGACAAAATATTGACCTCCCATGGACTGCTACTATTGCATTCTTAGTGTGGCGCATTACTAATATGAAATCAAATTCATTTGAAAATGAGAACTCGGTGATTACCTTCGTCACAAACAAGCAACTCACCAGTCATTTCATTCAGGCACATTCCAGATGGATGATAAAATTGCTGACAATCACCGTCATGCATGAATCCTGACAAACATTTCAAAAATTCTCCATTCTGAGAAAAAATTTGTATCCTATGATTTTGAGCATCACACACAATGATATTTCCAGAAATTCGATCAAACTCCAAAGAGTAGGGACAATTAAAAGTACCCAACTCTTCTCCGGAGGTGTCACCAATGGTTTTCATGAGCTGCCATCGACCATCTTGATCTTTTCTCATAATTCCAATTCGATGAGCGAGTAAGGCTTCACTCACAATTAAATCATTCTCATTTGTGAAACTGAGTCCATAAACTCTATTCTCGAGATGTATACTATCTATTGCATAGCCAAAAATGGAATTTAAAATGGTAATATTCGTTCCATTACAAACAAAAATTTCATTCCTGTAATATTGAGTTCCATACTTCACTGCAATTGCTTGTGGAGTGTCAAAATCAGTTTTCCAAATGTATTCCTTTTTCATTTCTGTTCGATCGAGCTGACCTAAAAAGGCTTTACATAGCAATTGCCTTAAATGGAATTTGTAAACTCCACTGTCTCCGTTACTTCCAAACAGAAGAGCGTCATTATTGTGTCCATCATGGTTTTCTTCAATGCATAAATACATTGGGTGTTTGGATGGGGTTGGAATTGTTGCCTTAAATTGTCTATTATATAAATCGAAAATTTGAATTCTTCTATTGTTGTAATCACTGACAAGAATACAATGGTGATGGTACGATATTTTCACATCATGAGGTAAATGTAATTGATTGTTCGATTTTCCATAGACACCATGCTCTCCAATCGAATCGATAAAATCAAATCTCATTTCAAAACTTCGATTCCTCTTTTTACAGTTCACCACCATTTGTTCTTTCAATTTTGAAAATAATCTTCCAATAAGACCTTTGTTGCCACATTCCGTTTCCAAACATCCATCAAAGTCCATTAAAATGATTTGACATGGTATGTTACCATCCAGTGTGGTTGTGGTGGTTGTTGTTGAGGTTGTGGTGGTGGTGGTGGTATGGATACAGGTCATGCTGTTGTTGTTCTCTTTTTCAACCTTTGTGAATATCTGATATTTACATGGCAATGATGATGAGAACATCTTTTGATTCTTTTCTTCATCAACAACAACAACAGGATGCACATCAAGAAAAGACTTTTCATGTCTTTTCGGTGAAGTGATTGCAACTTGCAACACTTGTTTCAAGCCAAGCTTTGCCTCTTCTTTGGTGGTTGCCAACAAAGAATTCAAACTCCTCTCCATGAATGGTTCCGAATTGATCATTGAATTAGAACAAACATAATGTGAATGGTCCATAACTTACTTGGTTTGTTGTTGATGAGAAGAAGATGCAACAGAAAGTTCCATTGGCTGTAATTCTTCCTTCAAGAAGATTTGCATTTTTTTATTATTTGTGGGATTTTGTTTTCACTTTAAAAATGGTTCGTTCTTGTCGGATGTACCAATTCTTTTTTCGTAGAATGAGAGAATTGGGAAAATTCAATGATGGATGGGTCTTTGACAATTTGGGTTTTGAAAAGTTTTGAAGAAACAATAACAACCTGGCACTTGGCTGAATACATGTATGAATGGTTAATATATATTATTATAAATAAAATTAATATCATTCATATTGAGGTAATTTCAAGGTTTATCAAATTGATTCATGAACAATAATATTCAAAATCGATTCAACGGATTCTCAGCAACAATGTATTTTCTTGTATTTTCAATGAACCTTTGAAAATGTAAACAAATTCAATGAACTGTAAAAATCTCCCATCATGAGATTTCAAAATTAGTGCTTTAAAGAGATTTACTTGTACAATTTCATTTTCAGGACAAATTTCTCTTATTGGTCCTTTCATGTCCTTCTTTCAATGGAATAGAAACGATGTTTTATACATGTGAACCTTTTTCGATGACGACTGACAGGACAATCGCAGAAGGAAAGCATGACGAATTTATATCGATAGAGCATCTAAAGGTGTCATTAATCTTGTTCCGAAAAAATCAACAAGAAAAATTATCCTTGCTGAAACCATCATCCTCGAGCCTCTCACTCTTTCATATTGTTGCTAACAACAAAACATCACAAAAGTGCCAAATGTCATCATCCGTTCCGACTTCGAAACCCACCTCCTCTCATCAAACCAAAGCCTTCCTTCTCGGTCGATTACGAACCACTTCTCAAGATCTCCTCTCCAATGAAAAATCCTTTCTTTCCATCCCTACCTGTTTTGGAAAAATCGAATTGTCTGGTCTTCGATGCATTTCTCTTCTTTCCATGTTTGTCAATATTGTTGCGTTTTGTGTCTTGTTAGCAATTTTAGTGCAAGTTTATTATTTGCAAGCGAATCATAATTTTCTAATTGTGGAAAATACAGTCGATGCTGCTCGATTTAGAGATATCATTACGAATAGTGTCAAAACTGCCACTTTGTATGCGGCGTGTTTGCCAGCGTTGAATGTTTCGATCCTGTCGAAAAGTGTCAATACGACGACAGCTGTCATGACATCAAGTTTGGTACAGACACAACTTGCAAACTTTAATCGATATTCGAATCTCTTTCCAACGTTTTTGAATCGAGTCATTTCAAGTCTCACTCAAGATGAAATTACACTCTTACAACTGAATGACACTTCCATATATGTCAATAGTTCATCCATTCAAATGGAGTCGAAAGCAGCTTCATTAGTTAGTGAAACAAGGTCAATCCATAGAAGCTCTCAAACTTTTACTATCCGATGACTATTTAAACATATCATCGACAGCCAACAAATTGGAACCCATTGTTAAATATGTCAATAACAAGGAACTTGCAACTAATACTAAATTGTCCTCGGGAGCTTTGGCCGGACTTGTCATTGTTTGTGTGGCCATGGCCATTGTCTTTCCAGTCGTAGTTTTGACATTGATTTGTGCTCTGAATCGAGATGCAGTCTATCGAAAGAGATTGCAAAAAGCAAATGCCATCATGTTGATTGACACAATGCAAGATCCTCATTTGAGAGAATTATTTAAAAAACATTGTGAAAAAGAACATTCGTTGGACAATTACAAATTTTTGGAGAAAATTGCCGAATATAAGAATTTGTGTGCAAAGAGTTTTGAAATCAAATCCATCTTGTTTGATTACAGTTCGACTGAAACCAATGATGACACTGTATCTGTGTCCACAGCCGTGACAAGTAACAGTTCGGATATTACCGAAAATGGTAAAAAAAAGAAGAAGAAAAATATTCAACATTACACGGAACAGGATTTGAAAGATATTGAAAAGAAAAAGTTTGAACTCGCCACTTTGATCTATTCTGAATTTTTGGTGTTGGAAGGAGCTCACTCGGTGAATATTTCAAAAAAGAATGGCAGATGCCGTCAAGTTGGAATTGGACCGAATTTCTTCCTTGACAAGTGGCATTGAAAAAGAAGTCACTTCTCCCAACACTACCACCACCACGACAACCTCCATCACCGATCAAGACACCTCTAGTTTTGGTCTCTACGTTTGGGATGAAAAAACTCTTTCTGAAAGACTCTTCGATGAGTTGGAACAAGAAATTGCCATTGTCATGATTGACACACATCATCGTTTCAAGTTGAGTTTGGAATTCCAAAAACAAATGAAAATTCATAATATTCAAAACAAGTTGAAACAAACCAAGGGAGGAGTGTCAAGTTCAAATAACAACAACAATCCTCCTTCTTCGAATGGAGTGGTCCAAACATCAATAATAAACTCATTGTGAAATCATTCTTTTTGTCAAGTGACAAAATCGTTATTTATTGCTGAAATGAAACCATAAAAATGTCGCAATCATCCACCCAACCACTCAGTTCAGAAGGTGTCAAAATTTCCAACACGACTGTCAAGCTCACGGATGTGAAAGAAGACGACGTCGTGGTTTGCTCCTCCTCCTCCTCCGAAAAGGATCCAGCTTTCAATTGGTCCACTCTTGATCCCAATTCATCGCTTCTTCTTCTCTCAATGAGGAGTGCTCTTTCCTTGAAAGAAGAAGAAGAAAATTCTTCGGAAGAACAACACAACACGTCCTGGAATCTAAATGCCGCCACCACCACCACGAATATCACAAGGATGAACTCTAACAACAAGGAATTATTTAAAATTTCAAATGGCAGAAAAATCATCTTCTTTCATCAACAAGACCCACAAAAACCCACAACCGCTGCAGGAATTCTTCTCTTCAAATATCATCAAGAATTGGATAAAACTCTCTTCCTGATTGGGAAAGAACATGAGAAGGGATGGTGTCATTTCGGAGGAAGAGTCGAGATGGAAGATTCTTCCATTTCACAAACGGCTATTCGAGAGTTGGATGAAGAAACGTATTTCACCTTTTCGAGAAGTGATATTTCGAAAATGAAATATTGCATCGATCGAGGATATTGTAAAAGTTTTTATCTCAAATATTCAAAACAAGTCATTTACTTGGTGTGTGTGAATCAATGTCCACATTTGGATGAATTCACAAAAAAGATGGAACAATCATTGTGTGGATGTAAAGAAATTAGTGAATTTAAATGGGATGACTTGGAGATGGATTTGAAAGAATACAGACGATTTTTTGGTGATTTCTTGAAAAGGTATAAACCACAAATTTTGGATTATGCTGACAAGACTGCCAAACGTCTTCACAACAACACCAAAAAGAACAGTGGAATTCCAAATTCAAATAAATGACTCGAACATTTTTTCGACTTTACAAAATGTTATTCTTTTGTTGAATTTCATAAATTTCCACCCAATTTCTAAATTCCCTTGTTTCAATGAATCTTGAATGAGTATCTGCGAGGTTGGACATGATCGAATCACGCAACAAGTTGTTTAAATCTCCATTGGTGGGCACTTCCGATTCTGACGATGCTATAAATGTTGAATGAAGAGAATTCGAATTTCCTTTTCGATTCTCATCGACAAGTTCGACGCCCTGTGAACATTTTTTACACTTTTCCAGTAACATGTAGAATTGATGTCGTACCACCGAGGATAAATTCAATTCATAGATGGCATTATCTCGAATGAAATCTCGTTCCATTTCAAGTAGGAATTGCAAATTCAAAGGTTTGTCAAGTCCTTTTGCTTCTAAAACTTCCAAATCTTTGAAACATAAATAATTTTCCAGTGAGAGTTCCTTTTCAGTGTATTCTGCAAAGAGAGTTTTAAATTCTGGAATTTTCAAATATCTTTCAAGTTCTGACAAAAGAGAGGTATTGGATTTCTTCTTTCTAAATAAGGAAATTAGTTCTGAAGCAATCACTGTTCCTCCACAAATTAAAATCGCCCAAAAATAAATCATCAACACCAAGAATCTGTTGAAATGTGCCACACCTCCTGTTTTGAAATTACTCACTGATCCTTGAATGATCACTAAAATCAAAATGGTCACAAAAATCAATGAAGAAAAAATCAAATCCAATCTCACATAAAAAGGATCATCAAAAAAGAGATACTTTCTCAAACCACCACTTTGTGACATCATTTGTCGATTCACAACCACATCCATCGCAATGACAGTTGCAGCCACAAAGGTTCCAATTAATAAATAGAGAGCAAAACTGATATTAATCACACGAATGATGTCATTCTCATTGTTGAAAATATCAAAAAACATGGTCACTCCTTGAATGGAGAATATACTTGAAATGAGAATTGAAATGCCACACATGAGCACTATTCCTACAGAGTTGGATGAAAACCATTTCACTCGTGCAATATCTTTCTCGCCTTTTGAAAGCATCTTGTACAAATTTCTCAAATAATAAAATCGAATGACCATACAAGCATAGCACACGACCCAAAAACAGCAAATAAACATTCGAACGTAACCCAATGCAGGAGCACATGAATTTGCAAAATATTCAGATCCAGCTCCAAATTCAAAGAAAATGATGAATACTGGCAAGTAAGGTATGATTAATCTTCTTTTTAAGGCTGGTTTGAGAAAAGATTTCGTTCCAAACAATAATCCAAAATAAGTGACAAGTAAGATAATCACTGGAATGTTCCAAAAGTCTGTTTCCTCAAATTTGTAATCATTGCAATTGGTATCAACACATCGATGATAGGCCGATGAATACAGAGATGACAAATAATCTTGTAATGTCCATTCACCTGTTAAAGTGACACCTAATCGAGCTTCAGTGTTTCGAATCATGGTTTCGAAGGCCTCTCGATCGACATTTGGAGTCGAACCAGTGACATTGGTAATGAAATCGAGATCCTCTTGTGTGACATTTCCAAAATTATAATAATTGGCCAAATCTGCCTCATTGGCATAAAATTGCATATGTGAAGTTAGGCCCACTAAATAGGAATTTGTAATGGAAAACCAAGGAAGATATGGATAATTATAGCCAACAATATATGGAGCTAATCGAATGGGAATGAAATCTTGAGGATTGATATAACTTGCGATTGGATCATTGGGTAGGATGGGTTTTCGAATTCCAGTGCCATCGCGATAGAATCTAATGTATTGAAAAAAGAAGGTTGGAAGGGTAATGATGACATCAAAGTCCTGTGAAAAGTTTCCAAATTGGGTAAATAGCAACACGGTTGACAATAAAGAAATAAGATTGGAAACAATCGATTCATGAATCATCATTGAACTCACCTCGAAAACATGTCTTGGTCGACAATTTCTTGAATAAAATACAAACGTAGAAACCATTGGAATGACTTCTGACAGTCCATAATACTTCAAAACATATTGTAAAAAATTCCGATATCCTCTCTCCACTCCAATTTTCAAATTTGCCAACTTTCCACTTTTCGACATGTTTTTCAACCAATCCACAAAGTCCATGGTGTTGATCACATTGTATTCGGAACTGACATTTTTCCAAATAAAGGCAGTCATGTAGTTCGTGACCATCACAATCGATCTCGAACCAATCGTTGTAATCAAGGAAGTGTTGGATTGAAAGTCTTTATCCGAATACGAATTAACATCCCAATTCATAAAGGAACTAGCATATGGAATGGTCGAGTTGAGTTTCGGATACACCATAATGGTCGACCACTTGGATGATGTTTCTTCTTGTTCCGAAGCAACGAACAACCATCGTCGACTCTTCGAAAGGGAGAAGATGGGTTTGAAAATTTCGATCGAAGAAGGTTGGATTTTGGTGGCGGAGGTCGTGTGAAATAATAATAACAACAACAACAACAAGAATAACAACACAGACATGATCGACCACATGGCGAATATTCCAACACTTTCACACGATTGAGTCATCCATGGTGGTGTTTGAAGGGGATGAACTTTTAGGGTCCTTCTTCTTTGAGTTGTTGTGGTCGAGGTGATGAAGGTCGAAGTGGTGGTATTCGAAGAAAAAGGAGAGTAGTAGTGAAATAATTCAGTCGAAATGGTGTGAAAGTGTTGGTGATGGTGTTGGGAAAACATTTTTGTGAGATTTTTTGGAGAGACGTTTCAATAATAATGACCCGATTTGAGGTTCATTGAGTGTCGTGTCGTGATTTGTGGTTGAGAGTTTGGTCGCAACAGAACTCAACAGAACTTGTGACTTGTTGGCGATTTCCCAGCATCGAATTCTCCAATAGTAAAGTGTGATTGTTAAAATGAATGTTGTGTTGTTGCATGTGATAATAACATCAATAAATTTCGGTTTGCTGAAAGTAGTCGTAAATATTACCGTTCGATTTTGTCGTTGATCTACTTTTTGAGCACTTTCTTACATTTTGACATTTGACTGATGACTCGCGTTCAAAATACCATCCCAACAAAAAATGTCACTCTCAAGCAACCTTGACTCTCATCACTCTCGGTTGCATCGCGTTGTTCTTCTCACAACCATTCTCATCCTCTCTTTCCTCTTCTTCTTTGGTTCTTCACACTCTCACGCCGCTGTTTCCTCATGCGCTGAAAATCGAGCAGCTCTTGTCGTAACCACAGCAGCAACAGCAGCTGTCACTTTGGATACTTCCTCTTCATTGGAAAATCTCAATGATGCTGTCGAAAAAGAAGATTCATCATCAACTCTCTTCTTTAGAAGATTCCCTGCAAGATCGAATGGAGGTGGTCATCGTGGTGGTGGTGGTGGTGGCGGCGGTCGTTCTGTTGGTGGTCGTTCTCGTGGTAGTGGTGGTGGTCGTTCTCGTAGTGGTGGAAGAGGAGGACGTCGTGGTGGTGGTGGTGGTGGTGGAAGAGGAGGTCAGTATTGGGGAAATCGTTATTGGTCGAATTTCCCAATGAAACTCACACGTCAAGCGAAAGTTTATTGTCAAAGAACAGTTCGAAAATACGATGGAGCTGTTGGACCAAGAACTGGAGAAACTGGATATTCGAGAGCACCTTTTAATGGATTGAAATGTGTGGCTTGTGAAGTGGATTGCTTGAATGCCCAGTTGGATGCGACCAGAAAATTGTTTGACAAGTGTGAAACTCAATATCATTATTATGGATGTCAATTGTCAAAGCCATGTTTTAGTGTGAAGACTGCTTCAAAAGCTCATGTGGAGGCAATGATTGCTGTTTGTATTCATAGAAATGGATGTGTGTTGAAAGAGGAGCTTAAGGGAAAGAGATTGAGTGAACTTGCGAAAACTATTAAGGAAAGTGTTGAGTAAAGAACTTTTCAATAAAGAATCGTTTTCAACTGTTTCTCACAAGTTCAAGAAACGTTTCATTTGAAATTTTAAGCCCACGTCGATCACATGCAGATCTGAATGACATTAAATCATTGATTCGAGAGCACCAACTTCTATTGCTTATTACAATTCGAACGAGAATTCAACAATTTTACAAGTTCCAGATAATCGTGGATTTGAGCAATATTTCGTCAAAAAAAACTTAAAAAAATTTTGTGTAACGGCTCTTTCAAGATTTGCAATTCAACAACAAATAGTAATGAGTTTTCTCGGTTGATTTTCGGAATCGGAAGAAAATCTCTGTTGATTGTATATTATTATAACAATTTTTGGTCCTTCGGACTTCATTCTTTTGACATTTTTCCATCATCATCATCATCATGGTCCGATTAACCAATACGCCCATCATTGTTGATGAATTTAAATATATTCCGGGATGTTTTATCTATTTATTGACTCATCTTCATACAGACCATACCAGTGGTCTTACTCCGAGTTGGAATAACGGAATTATATTTTGTAGCGAAATTACAAAACGAATGTTATTGAAAAAGTTTCAATTACAAGAACCCGAGAGAGTCATTGCTTTGGAGGAGGATCTCACATATTATATTCCTCTTGTTCCTCCGAATCCGTTTCAGGATCATCAAACAGGAAATGATGACGAAGATCCAAGTTTTCGTTCGGGTTATGTGTCAACAAGCAACAATATTCATAGTGATATTAATGTGTGGAGAAATCCTTCGTATTGGATCAAGATTTCAAATGCATCCGCAACAACAACTAGACAATTACCATCACAACAATCAAATTCTTCATCATCTTCATCTCAATCCAATGTTGCTGCTTTAACGTCCTTGATGACAGGTCAAAACAACAATTCCGATCATCATCATTCCAATCGTCTACCCTCACAAAATTCCAATCACTCACTCTCACAAAATAATGTCACTACAACCAACAAAACCATTCAAGCATTCAATTCATATGATCGTGACGCTTCCTACATGCAAGTGAATGTTATCGATGCAAATCACTGCCCCGGAGGAATCATGTTTTTACTTGAGGGCTATTTTGGAACTGTTCTTTTTACAGGAGATTTCAGATATGATCCCAGAATTTTGCAAGCTCCATGTTTTAAAGACAAGAAAATTGATCACTTGTATTTGGATGATACCTTTCTTGATCCAGTCTACGATTTTCCAACACGACAAGAGGCAGGTCAAGAAATTATTCAAATTATCAAATCTCTTCCGGAAGACACTAGAATTTTATTGGCAGTAGATCATTTGGGAAAGGAAGAGTTACTGATAGCTCTCGCACAAACTTTTAAAACACTAATTGTAGTTCCAGAAGAAAGATTGGAACTTTTGGAATGCATGAGCGACGTTATTCCCATTCAATTATTCACTCACAACCCCGAGCAGGGTCGTATACTTGTCAAGTCAAAGAAGGAAGTCAGTTTTAATTCGATCATGTTTCACAGAAAATCATACCCTAAGGTTGTGGGAATTATTCCATCTGGATGGTCGACGAAACAACTTAAAGAAGTGAAACATTCGGATTCATCTGTGATTTATCGTGTACCATACTCTCTTCACTCGTCATATAAGGAGCTTATAGAATTTGTGACACAAGTAAGGCCCAAGATTGTTTATAGTTCTTCTCGTGGTGATAATGTCGCCCTTCGTGATGAAGTGAAACATTTATGTGACAACACCACACCTATGAAGCAAGTTATTATACCTAGGTCAGTTCTCTCTCATATGGAGAGAAGCACTAATGTGATCGACCACCGGAATAGTACGAGTGTCTCTTCTTCATCCAATATTCATTCCTTAGCACGTGGCAGTAATGGACATCTCATCATGCCAAAATCAGTGACTCCAAATACGGCGGCAGGACGAAAACGAAAATCCTTTCCGCCTTCTCACAGAATTCTACCAACCAAACTCTATGCACTCCCAACTCAAACTTTAAATCCATTTTCAAACCTCTCAACTACAGCTTCTAATGGAACAAAAAACAGTGAAGTGGTTGATTTGACTGGTTCGACCCTCAAAAATAATCAAAACTTGATGACATCCCATCATGGGACAGTTTTTGAGAACACACAAGATTTATTGACGAACATGATCTTCCACACTGACCACCAACAAAATACGAATGACAACAATTTCACAGATAAGAATACTTCCATTCTTTCATTGGATTCCCAACTTGAATTTTCTAAATCTCCCTCATCAAGGCAACAACATCCTCTCACAACATCTTCCATCTCATCATTAGAGGCACTTAATATTTTGGATGATTTGAAATTTTCTCCCTTACGAAAACCCTCTGCACAACAACCTCAATCCCCAGCTCATCGCCGTGTCATGATGACTGCTTCATCACCCAAAGTTTCGCCCATACCCAAATTAAAAAAGAAAAAATCTGAGGAAATTGAAAAGGTGCTTGTCGATAAGACTACAGGAATACAAATTCTGTTACCAAAAAAGATGAACCATGAAATGGAAGTGAATATTCATGACAAGAATGAAGAACTTAATGATGACGAATATAAACTGTCATTGTCTCCTCACAGTGGAGATGAATCGGTTATCAATGTGGACGAGAGTGACATTTTGCAAAATATTGAACTGGAATCGGATGAGGAAGAGAGTATCATTTTACACACCAGGCCAATCCATTCAAATACAACAACCAATGTAAAGAACAATCGTACATCTGTCAATAAGCGAAAACTTGATGACCACCATTATATTCAAGAATTATCAAGCGATGACGATGAAGATGTTGTGTTCACTGGAAGTTTCACTACGTCAGGCAGTAGAAATGCACAAAATCAGACTGACGATCATGTAAATAATGAGAATCTATCACCGGCGTGTAAAAAGATGAAACAAAATCCTTCAACTACTTCTACTTCAGAAAACATTTCAGATACGTGTGACTTGTTGGAAATTGGATTTTCTATGGAAATGCCAACAACATTGAATTCTAATATTGGTAATCGCGAGGAGGAAAATTTATATCCCAAAGGGTATTCACAAATATCATGGGATGACGATGATGATGTTCAACCTCAAAATGTTATGGCGAAAGTGGAGACGGCTCAACCACAAACAGATTCAACACTCTCGAACAATAATCCTTTCATGAATCTCTCAAGCAAAGTGATGGATATCCAAACTGCATCGCCAATGACGTCAATCACAAATAATCAAGAACCTAATAATGCTCAATCAATGATATTGCAAAACAACCTTAGAGCAAAAACAAAAATACCTTTCAAGTTTGATTCTTCAGGAGGAAGTCAAACCAGCTCTCACTCTTCTCTCTCGTCCATCGAGTCTCCTCAATACACCATTCAAAGTATTTTCTTTTCCAAAAGTAAAAAGTGATAAGAAATTCGACCAAACTTTTGCAAAATTAAAATTCAATATTTTCGTGATTGCCTTTACTCTTCCCAGCTCACTATTCCAATATCATGGTTCAAATATCTTGCACAATACAGCAATTGTCTTTTGAAATGTTCTTCCATTCTCGATTCGAATTTCGTATCTTTTAGAATAACAATCCTATTCCTATTTGTTTGAAAAAGTTGAACCACATATGTGATGGTGTTAAAAAAAACATGAGAACAACCCCTTCTTACCTTGAATACTCCGAGATCATTAAATCTCCATTTCTTGCATTTAGAGAAATTCCAAGTGGATAATCCAAATCACCCTCTATAGATTCAATGTATTCACCATTCGACGAAAAGATCTGAATTCTGTCATTAAAACTGTCACTCACATAAATATTTCCAGTATTAGGTTCTACCAACACTGAACATGGTTCATTAAATTGACCTCTCTCAGATCCATAACTTCCAAATGCTTTCACAAATTTGCCATTCTTTGTGAAAATTTGAACTCTGTGATTATTACGATCTGTAATGATTAAATTTCCATCCAAAGATTCTGTAATATTGCGTGGTCCATGAAAATTTCCAGGTTTCACACCATATTCCCCAAATTGACGCACAAACTCTCCATTCGAGGTCAGTACTTGAATTCTGCAATTGTATTGATCACACAAATAGATGAGTTTCTCTTTGGTATCAATATACACACCAGACGGCAATGAAAACTCTCCTGGTCCACTTCCATGTTTACCCACTTTCCATATCAACTTTCCAAACACTGAATACTTGTACAGGCAGTGATTATCACTTCCAAACACAATGGCAGACTCTGTCGGATCGTAATCAATATAGAACGGAACATCAGATCCCAAACCAATGCTTCGTACAAACTTGTGAGTGGAGAGATCATAAACTTGAATGGCATGATGAGATGAATCACATATGAAAATCAATTCTTGATGTTGATCTACCACCATGTCATACGGATGTTGAAATTCGGAGGTGTGTTGTCCTAATACAATTTTCTTGACAAATCTTCCGTTTTGCCAGACAGTTGTGGGTTGTTGTTCTTCTTCTTCTTCATCGGTTTCATCATCATCCATCCAATAAGTATTAATATTATTAATATATTGGTGATCTTCCTCATGGTTATTATCATCTTCTTCATCATCATCATCATGAATATCATTTATTTCATCCGTCTTGATAGTTGCAAGACTGTTCGTATAATTGCTCGGGATGTTGTTGTTGTCGTCGTCCTCGTTGATCAAAGTATTGTTATGATCCTCATCGTTGCTAAGAGGTGTGAGTAATCGAGCATTACTAGTGTTGAAATATAAATCTTGTGGTTGATCAGCAGTAGTAGCAACAAATGATGATGATGATGCTTCTGTCTCACTCGTGGAAGGATTTTCCAAAGTGTTGTTGTGATGGAACATTTTTACAAGATTTCAATTTTGAGCGAAATTTGAAAGTTTGTTTGGACATGTCGATGAAATCATCACAATGAGACATCTTTTGAAAAGAAATTTTGATTGGTTCAAATCTATCTAGATTGTCTTCCATTTACAAGTGATAGACATAATCGGTGAGTGGATTGGCATGTGTCATTTCGTCGAATAATGAGATGGAATAGGTTCTTAATTTTGGATCTGCTGTACAGAGGGAGAAACATTTTGCCACTTGATATTCGAATTCCTTGTTGGTATTGACAACATCACTCTGAGTGTCACAGATTCAAAGATTTTAAGGGTGTTAACATTGAATATTAATATTTGTAAAGTGTTTCATTCACAATAGAATATTATAGAAAATAAGTTAATGTTCCTTTCAAACCTACCTTTCCAATGCCAATCACAAATGAAAAGTCAACATTTTTCTTTTGTCTAATTTTTCTCAAAAAGTGTTCAAGATTGTCAAAGATTACTCGATCGCCGTAATTCATACCAGTAAATGAATCATTGTAGTATGGTGGAGGTATGGACAAAACGCCAACATCAGAATTTGTGGACATTTTTACAATATCAATAAATAATGAATTGGGTGAATTTTGCAGCACTCGTTCCAATTCATACAGGATGAGTTGAGATATTGAGACTCGAGTGTTGAACTTTTCGAGATAGGAAGCCATAATATTAATGTCACAAATTGGTAAACTTTTCAAAATGAATTGAGCAAATTGATCTAAATTGACAATATCTTGGTAGTCCTCATAGGGATTTGAATTCATGACAAAATTAGAATTGTTATCCAAATATTCACAACAATCAATCACGTTCTTTGGGCTTAGAAAATATTGTGAGTTCAACGTTTGGAAAGTATCAGGTCGAATCATTCCTTGCATGTAGTGCAATTCAAATAATTTTTCATTGTCAGATGTCCACAAAGGTTGAATGGAGTTCTTATTAATGCCCATGATCGTAAGAGTGACAACATTTCCTTCTGTTTCAAATTTTGAATCATTGCCACTGCTATTATCTGACCCCATATTCCAATTGGATTGATTTTTTGTGTGAATATATGACATGTATGCCTTCTTGACATTATTGTACACATCTGGTGAATCCATAAGTGAGAAATCAATGATGAAAATATATTTTTGTACATGAAGAGTTTCTTTTCTCGTTCGTTGTTTGTACGAGATGGCCAATAAATCTTCTAATTGCAGCCGTACAGTATGAGGAGGTTGTGCTTTCTTGTCGAATGATATTATTGGTTGTTGTATAAGTTGACTATTATTGCCAACTCTCGGAGTTGGAGATTGTCGAGGTGAAGTCGATGATGGTGATACAGATCCATTCTTCGGAGAAAGAAATACATTTCTAGGCGATGTTATGGTTTTTTGAGAAGATTGGTTATTAATGGGAATGGATAGATTTGGAACTCCTTTCGAGGATGATGATTGAGAGGGAGGACCTTTTCTGAATGATGATGCTGAAGACGACATTTCTGTATTCGTAGAAGGTGATACAGCAGCAACAGATGATGATGATGAAGAAGAAGTATTCGCAACAACATTGACTGGAATAGAAGCCAAATTCAATGAAAGAGTTGGAGTTGAGTGATTTTCAGCAGCTTCGGAAGTCTGTTGCGGATGAGTAATAATAATTTGATGAGAAGATTGAGAAGGATCTTGATGATCTGAAACAACTTGTTGTTCCAAAGATGTTGTTGTTTGCTGCTGTCGGAGATGATCATTCTTGGAGAGTTTTCGTTTAAAGAATGATTTCATTTTTTTCTGATGGATTGAAATCTTTTGAAATTAAATTCCCTTCCTTTCATGCCTATACGACAATAATAACACATGTTTTCATGAATGATGATGATGATCCATCAAGTTATGGATTGTAAAGCTGTTCAATTTCTTCTTCTTGTTGGGTCCATCAAACTCCGAATTTTTTAAAAAAAAGTCCTCAACTTGAATTACTACTTTTAAGATTATAGGATTCAGAAGCCATTCAGAAATTCTTGAACAACGAACGACCACAACGACCTCACTCACTTTTACTTTGGAGCTCCAAAAACTCTCTTCATCACTAATTAAAGGAGCCTCTCCACTCAATGTTGTTTGGAATTTTGCTGAATGATTTCATCATCATCATCCGAAAATAATCAAAGCCTTTCTTCTTTTTCTCTCTCCGCTTCACTAAAATTCAAATTTATAACTGCCCATTCAACTTTTATAATATCAACAGTATGAATTTACGTTTACGAATTCCAAAGCCATTACAATTTGCTTTTGGTCATCATGCAGAACTCAACAAATTTTCCATCTCCTTTTTAATATTTACATTACTACAATCTATCACAATTATTGCCGCTTCTATTGCGAATATGGTTTTGAATTCTCAAGATATGGAACCTTCAACGGCTGTGTACTTTTTAGCTTCAGTTGCTATTTTGGCCATGTTTTGTTTATGCTATTTTGCAGTGGATGCAATTTTGAATGAAAACAAAATGATGATTTATTCATATATTGTGATTAGCTTATTTTTAATGGGTCGATTAATTTACGGGTTGGCTTGGGGAGGAGAAGCAGATGAATTGATTGTAATGATTCCGAGCTTATTTATTTTGTTTTTTGAAGGTTTGTTTTGGAAATGTTTGTGGCCGACCCTAGCTCAATAACTTTTAACTCAAATGTTGGACGTTTGAATGGATGAATGCGACATGCACTGTAGTTTGTCAAATAGTCCTTTCTATACCGTTGATCAATTCATTCGGGTGGAAATTATATCGAAAAATTGGTTCCAGTAAGACTCTTCATCAACTTTATAGCGTGTATCATGCTTTTATTGCAGTGTTGAAAATTGATTTTGTATGTTCGTTGCATGTCGGAATGCTAGGGTAAGTTTAACAACAAGGTTATGAGATCACTAAATGAATGACGAAAAATGTAATTCCAAACTTGTTTCACAACATGCGTTGAAATAGGTTCTTTTTTGTCGTTTTTGATTTTTGGTGGGTTTACTTATTGTTTGGAGTTGGATTGTTGATTTCTCTCGGTAAGTCAATTTTTCACAAACTTTTTCTAACATGTTCATGTTCAATTTTTACTCCATACATAACACCAATTAGTCAGTGCTCCTCTCGTTGTCTATTTTGGCATTCGACAAGAACACAAATTATTCTGTATTTTATTTCTTCTAATCTCTCTCCTCATGCCATCTTTTTTAATCTACAAAATAATTGTTTTGTGGCTTCCAGGTACACACGACATTGTGACAGAATGGGGTGGATCTTCCATGAGCCAACTCGAAATCAAAATTGGACTTTCTTTATTAGCTGCTTTTGCATTTCTTGTTAGAATCATTCTCATGGCAATGACTTGTGCATGCATGTTCAATTTTGGAAAAGGATTGAAAGAAACATTTCGTAGAGACAACAAAAAGAATAGAGCTAGTGAAACAGACAAACTCTTTTTGTCGTCACAAAAAAGTCAAAATTATTACACACATACAGATGATCATAGCAGCTGTACCACTTCAACAGCAGGCCAAGGACATGCCTTATTTGCTGTCAACTCATCTGGCGAAATTGTTCAACAACATAATCACAATGGAGCAAATGCTAAGGTAAATGTTGCTCTCACGAGAAGTATTTCCGATGACAGTGGATTTATGGGCTCTTCGAGCAATACCTTGTCAGACGATGATGATATTGTAGTGCCCATAACTAACAATCATCATCCTCATCATGTACATTACAATCATCATCATTAAAACACAAAATGTAGGTTTAATAAGAGGAATGAATGCATGAAATTTCTCATTTTGAATAATTTAAAAGAAGCTTCATAACCAAGTAAAATTTGTGTCAGTTTTCCATGTCTTAGTGGCCATTATAATCTACACCACCATAAGATCTTGGAGTTTTATGAATCGTTCATAATATATTTCAATGTGGAGGACTCAATGGTATCCAGTATGAGCAAGTCTTTCTTGTAGTTCATAGAGTCGGCGTCTCTCCTCTCTCTCCATTTGTCTCTCCTCATATTATCTCCATCGCATCATCATCATCACTAGAATCGTAAACTTCCAATCAGAGCTGTCAATAAGAGCTTGTTGTTGCTGAAGCAGTTGTTGATTAAGTATGTGGTACAATTCTTCTTTCTCTTCTTGTCTTTTTTTGGCCCTTCTAATTTTGTGTCTCTTTGTCATCTCTCTAACATATGAAAAATCACTTGAAACGCTGCTTGAGCTAACAGAATCATCAAATGTTGTATTGTCCAATTCACGAAATTGTTGGGAAGAAGTCAAAAGTGGTGTATCCAATTCTGGAGGTTGTTCATCAGAAGATTCTGGCTCACTACTCGCAACATAAGCGTTGATCACATCTTCAGTATCCTCTCCATCATCGGCTTCACTTTGCTCGTCAATATCTCTACGAGTTCCACGTGGAACGATCGTTTTCGCACGATCTGTATTCATTGTTTGGTTTTTCTTGGTTTTTAAATAGTTAATATGATTTTTCAAATGACGTTCTGTTTTGTTCAACTTTTGAATTTTCTCATCACTCATAAATTTATTCCAATTACCGGAATGATGAGCATAAACATGAGCAATTAATTGAGATTCTTCCTTTGTGATTTTCTTTTTCTTCGGAGTGATGATGATGACTGGAGTTGTTTGAGGATTACTTTTTCTCTTCCGAGTTGTAGATGATTCAGATGGATCTGTGTTGTTTGGTTCGGCCGATTGACTTGGGGTGTTTTCGGAAAACAAAACACTTTCTGTACAAGTGGTGGTGGTGGTGGTAATGGTTTTCATGTTGTGTATTTTTTTTATTCCGAAACTTTTATTCAGGAAATATATAAATATAAATGAATAATAATAGAGAGCTTTAATTAATTATAATCGTTGAAAGAAAATGAAATGAAATCGAAAATGTGTTTTCGTGTCTATAAGTTTCTTAAGAAATGAATCATCTTCAGAGTTTCGATTTCATTTTGTTCCATATAGGCTCTCTAATATAAATTATTATAATATATAAATTATTAATAATATAAATATAATTGAAGATTCTTCATGCACATGATTACATGTTTCCCATAAAAGCATCAAAATAACAATGATCCATTCTTGCTTGATATAATTGACGATCGTCATTCCAGAATGCTGGATTGCAAGTTCTCTCATGATCCAACACATAACCATGGCATTTGAGAGCTATCATTGCAAGTTCTTCATCTGATTTCAACTTTTCGCTCGCATAATATAATGCAAAACCATGATTCTGAATCGCTTCTAACATGACTTGTCTACCATAACAAAATTCATTATTTGAAGATACACAAAGTCCGTTTTTCTTGACCACTTCCATCACGAATGGTATAAATTCTTCTGAATATGGAATTCTTTTAAGAACTTTCTCACATCCAAGTTCAAGAGCTTTCCATAAAAATTCTTGATTTTCTTTGAGCTCCTTGGAAGCATATGTGAAAGCTTGTGAACATTGTTGAATGGCTTCCAATACAATAGTCGAATCATTTCGTAGTTCTGAAGAGGCATAACGAAGAGCATTACCATTTTGGAGAATGGCTGTCCGTACTATTTCGTGATCGTTTTTGAAATGTGTCGCTACAAATTCTAAAGCGAGTCCGTTCTGTTGAACAGCCTTCAATACAATTTCTTTATCGTTCTTACATTCTTGGGAAGAATGTTGAAGTGACAAGCCGTCATTACTGACAGCATGAAAAACCATCTTCTTGTCACTTTTCAATTTTTGAGATGCAAATTCCAACAAAAAACTAAATTCTTTGACCACTTGGCACATGATTTTTTTGTTGGAATAATGAAACTGATCCAACTCTGGTATCAATACCAATCGAAGTGCTTTTAACATAAATTTCTCATCCTCAAGTAAAATACGAGATGCCCAACGAAGCGCTTTCTTATTTTGTCGAATGGCTTCAAATACCACTTCTTGATCTTGTTTCAATTGATCGGATGAACATTCTGAAACATATTTCAATGCTCGTCCATCTTGTTTCACAGCGGCCAAAACAATCTCTCTGTCATGTTGATAATTGATGTCGAGATCACTTTTGAAAACCTTTCCATATTGTCGAACGACTTGCAAGACAAAATCTCGATTGTATTGCAATTCTTTATCCACCCTTGAAAGAAAATTGAGAGTATCTTTTATCGCTTCCTCTAGGTCTCTTTCTCCAGAGTTCTTGGAGTCCAATATTAGTTTCATCAATAATTGCAACAAAAATTCCTTATTGCCTTTCAATGCCTCGGAAGCAAAGGACAAACCGAAACCATATTTCCGAATATGATTCAACACAAATTGCTGATCATTCTTAAATTCAATCAGAAAGAAATGATCGTATTTCAATTCTCGATTGCAAAGCCATCGCAATTTTCCTTTCTGTTGAGATTCAAATTTCTTTTCCAATGCTTGTTCGAGATGGGAAAGGAACGGATCGGATCGGAGTGGTTTAGCAACATGGACACCACCATCACGAGAGAGAGGCTGGATCGTGGTTGTCAGGTGATGCATCTATTTTCATCACAGTACTGTGATGAGAAGTAGTAGCAGCAGGAAGAATGGAGTGATCGATGAGGATCACGGATGTGAAACTCTGTTCAACGTTTGAACTCATTTTTTTTTGAATGAATTAGAATTCCGTTCGAACATTGAACTTGGCTTTGGGCCGGATTATTGAGGCCGAAAGATTCTTGTTTGAAACAAGGCTAAAGATCTTTTTCATGGAATTGTCTGATCCTGAGCGAGGGATCCTCTCGATAATACTATAAAAATACTCGTTATTTATATATCGTTCTTTCATAACAAATGTTGTTTCCTTATTCATCCTTAATGACATGTTCAAATTCTTTCGTATGTTCATGTTCATAATCTATGTGTACATAACAACGCTCCACATCAGGTAAAGATTCAATTTTCTTTTGCAACGATTCTCCAACGTCGTGACTTTCCTTTAAAGGGGTGTTTTCAGGTAGAACAACATCAATTTCAACAATAATATTAGAACCACTATAATAGGCGAGGACTGTGTCGACTTTGGTGATGAGAGGACTATGATTGAGAGCAAGGAAGGTGAGTTTTTGATGATATTCAGCGTCAGCGGCGAGTCCCACCAGTTTGGTGACTGTTGGTTAAAGTTAATAATTCATTCACATATGCGATAAATTTTGAAAATAGTTCACAAATGGTGGTTCATGAACATTCAACTTGAGACACTTACTGTGTTCCATCGATTCTTCAATCCAACTCTTAATAATGTAAATACTCAAAATGGTGGCACCCAAAGAATCAAACCACCACAACATCTTACTTAGAAACACGGAAATTACGAGAACAGTGTTCGACAAGACATCATTTCTATGATCAAAGGCGTAGGCAATCACACTAGGAGAGTGTTTCACTTGTCGACAAATTAAAAAGAGAATAAATTTAACAGTAATGGTCAATAGCAAAACTCCCAAACCATAGTAATAGAAGATTGTGGAGACGCGTTGTGAAATCATAATACCGAACATCCATTCAACATTGGAATTTCCTGAAGTGTCGTCACGAACGAGATAGGGTTCTCCTGTAATGAGTCCAGTCTGTGTGAAACGAGTGAGATCGTACAAACAATTAATCATTCCAATTAGTCCACATTGATACTTACCACAATTTGTGTCAAACCTTCCTTAATAATTTGTAACGATGCTGTGCACATGCATGTCGCAAAAATCACAAATCCAAGAGGTTCCAAACGATTTCTTCCAATTGGATACTGATAAATATTATTCTTCTTCTTTCGAATAATTGAAGTGATATAAATAATTAATCCACTCAACAAATCCAAAGCAGAATCAATAGCAGAAGTAATGACACTCAATGAAACGCTCAACAAACTGGCCGAACATTTCAACAAAAACAAACACACATTCACCCAAAACGACATGTGAATGCAAATAGTTTCTAATTTTTTCATGGCAGGTGACACTGTTTCTTCTGTTTCAAACATGTGATCTTCATTTCCAAATTGTTGTGGAGGATTTCGTTTCTTGATGGAATCGTCTCCCTCACTCGAAATTTTAAAAGTTTTTGCTTCATTTTGACTCTCCTCATCGCTTTGTTCCATTCTACTCTCTAATTTTGTTTTGTAAAGTTTTGCATATTCATCAACCATTTCATTTTGTTTCTCATAAAATTCCACCAATTCCTTGTTTTGGATATTCGAAGTATCAACCACTGCGAACTTATTAAAATCCACTTGCCAATCCTTTGTATTCAAAT
Organism: Naegleria fowleri; assembly: GCF_008403515.1. Lineage (NCBI taxonomy): Eukaryota > Heterolobosea > Eutetramitea > Acrasida > Naegleriidae > Naegleria > Naegleria fowleri. Next base: position 74,765 of record NW_025407996.1, on the reverse strand, counting down.
GTGTCAAATATTTGACATTGAGTTGATTGGAGGATGAATTATTTCGTGGCATTGTGGTGGGGCTTGATGCTTGTGCTTGCTGCGGAGAGTCTTGAATCCCAACAACAGAAAAAGCAGAAGACTCTGGCGCCTGACTTGACTTTGTAGTGCAGACGATGATTGGAGAATCTTCTTCATCTCTCAATTTAGTTCGTTGTTTCTTTTGTTCGAATTCGTGATGATGAGCAAGATAGGTGGAAGCGGCAGCTTGGGGAGATTCGAGAGAATCCTTCTTCGTTGCCATGATGATGATGAGAGGTTTTTCAAACAATCAACTCAGGGTATTTTTTTCAGAGTTTTGCAAAAAGTTCGTCGTCAAATTGTAAGAACGCGAGTGAAGGAAAATAATTCCGAATAAGGAAGATGCACAGAAAAAAAAATGTTCAAACTTTGAAAAACCAGAAATTAATATGAAATGGGGTACTACATAATATATTGCAAGTAATTATAATATAATATATTGAACGATATGAGAATTTAATTTTTCCGAATATATCGCGCTTTAAAAAAATGAAAAAACTTGCGACTCTCTCTTTTCCGATGGAAAAGCATCGGAAAGGCTTTTCAAATCATGTTTTTCGGTTATTCCATGCAAATATTACTCTACCCAACAAACACCAAAAATCATCATCTTATCGTCATGACATGATTATTAATAATTTTCCTGAAAATATAAATTTTCATCAAATTTCCACAGTAAGAAAATTCTCCTACTATTCCCAATGCATGGATTCAACTGTCACTTCCTCATCATTTGAATTCAAATCAAATCAAACAACACCAACCAATGTTTTACATTTTGCCTTCTCACAAGAAGATGTATTCACAGAATCTCCCAAAGATGGGGTTTACTTTCAGGATCATCTCATTGTATTGAATACACCTTACTTTAAGCAGAAATTATTTCCGAGGGAGTTATTTGAAGGTTTATGGAACTCTTGTCGATGGAAGTTTTGTGCCGACGGAGGAGCCAACCGATTGTTTCAATATACAAACATGAACTTAGAAATGCTGAAAAAGAAAGCGCCACACCCGAGTGACACACGCGAATCATCAGATACTACATTTTTACAAAATGGTTTCAATTTGCATCTTCAAAAACAATTTATTCCAGATATGATTTGTGGAGATTTAGATTCGTTAGACCAAGCCATTGGAAATTTTTATTCAAAACAAGGAACTAGCATTATGAAAATCTCAGAACAAGATTCCAACGATTTACAGAAATGTGTGAGTTTGCTGAAAGAAAAAATTTTGCAGGATGCCATCAGTGAAAATAAGCCCAAAATACCACAAATTCGTACCCTATTTCATAGAGTATTTATTATTGGAGGAGGTGGAAGACTGGATCAAGAAATGTGTGACCTCAATACCTTGTATATCGAGGCAATGGCAGGATTAGGATCATCATCGTCATTGCCGTCGTCGTCACTCGAGTTCAATACTGCATCACCATCTCTCACCATCAAGAAGGAAGAAATTCAACCTCCAGAAGAAGAACATCACTATCACCACCAAACGACCTCTCGTTCCATCATCACAACCACCACAGAAAAACATGCACTTCAATTTATTCTTGTTACTCCCTACAGTTTGGTACATGTCCTCAAACCAGGAAAACATGAAATATATAGAAATTCGAAATGGGAAAGATCCACCTGTGCCTTAGTACCCATTGGCGTTCCTTGTCAACAAGTGATGACCAGTGGCTTGCAATGGAATTTGAAAGGTGAACGTCTGGAATTTGGTGGACTTGTCTCCACATCGAATCGAATGCTTCAAGATTGTGTCACTGTTCAAAATTCTCACCCATTATTGTGGATTACAAGTTTAAACAATCAAGCAGAAGAAGAGTGTTAAATTTGGTAGAGTTTGTCTATTTGAATAGGGATACTCTGAAATTGACAAATTGAAATGTTCAGAGGGAGTATTTAATATGTGAACCATTTGAACTGTGTGAATGAATGGTGGTTTTTAACAAGTTGCAAAAACAATGCTTTCATTGTGCTTGTTGATTCGCCTTAAAAAAATGCTTATTGCTCCTCTTGTCCCTTCTTCGATCCTATCCAAATTTACTCAGGTGGTGTTACCTCGTGAGCCTCCTCTCATGTCTTTGATTACTTTCTCGGATAAGTTCGACAAGTCCAACAGCAAAAAGAATGATGTTCATATTTTCAAACACCATTTCATCATCTCTTCCAAGTCCGAAGATGCTTTTATGGAGTATTTGAAGGACTACTTTGAAGAAACGGAAACCGTGGAGTTCATTGAACGATTTGTCCATGATCAAGAATTTTCAAACATCAAAAACAGTGAATGGATCAAGAAAGTTGGTACTCTAGATGAAAATGGTGAATTTATTGAACAACGAAAGTACTGGTATTTTAAATTCGTCCTTGTATCCCAATGCTCTGTGTTATGAAGTAGAAACAACTTCAGATACTAGATGATACAAATAATGCACAAAGTTTTGTCCAGTTACTTGTGCAAAGAAGAAAGTTTGTGAGGAAAGGTTCAGACAATATAAAAGTGACTTTGGAATTTACTGAATTCCCAACTGGTGATACCTTTAGCGTGTTTGCATTTCATGCACATGTTGGCAAAGAATTATTGGAAGAGATTTTGAAGGATAATGCATCACCACCCATGGGTGTAGAGATTAAACCTTCCAGAAGTAAGATGATAGAGTACTTATATAGACACAAAAGAGATATTTATATGCAATTAATGAATACTGGTCACATTCCAAAGGACATTCAGTATTACTCAAGAGATGCCTGTCAAATTACCATTGCAACAGCAAGATCACTAATTTGATCAATAGGTGCAAAGGAACAATCCCGAATGTGTCAACATTGGCCAAAAATCTTGGTATTAAGCCGATGGTGTTTTTGGATTTTTTAACAAAGCGTAGTGTGAATTCAAATGTTGCATTGATTTTCCAACATTTTTTTTGATAATAACTAGGCATGACTTTTTGATTTTCCAACATTTTATGAAATACTCCCCAAAAACTAAAGAAGTAGCTCTTTCTTTGAAAGAACGAAATGATGAGGATAAGAAAAAGTTTATTAACAGTGAATCAATGACAATTATAGACCCTTTTGAGAAGAAATTAGCACAGTTTACTGTTATTAACACGTACTCTGTGTGTATCATTTATGGATTTCCTGTCGTAGAAATTGAAACAGAAACTCCAAACGTGGCACTCTTAGAAAAAGAATTCGAAAAGGAAATCCGAACAGGGTGGATTAGAGTGCTAGAAGCTAATAAGAAAACATATTATATTCATTCGATAACCCTTCAGTGATGGTCGATGAGACATAATATAGAAAGACATTATTAGCATCGTTCGACCTAATTTTCAAATCATCATTCATCAACAACTCTGGAGGCGGCATATCTAAGAGATGTCTAATGTTGGGATATGATGATTCAAAGGTATTGGCATTACTTGTAACATTCAATAGACTTGAAGGCTTGTCTATTTCTGATTCACAACCATGTGCTGACTTTTGAGGAACAAATTGAACGATTTTCGAAATTCTTTCGGCATCGAGTTTTCTGAAAAATCGAAATTAAACAAAAATAACATCACCAATCCACCAACATGACCAATAGTGATGATGACGACCATTCTGCCAACCCTAAGAACAGCCATTCAACGTTAACAACAACAACCAAACACATCAAGGTCGAGAAAGGAAGTAAATTCAAACACTTTCTGAGTCATGATATTCACCACCTTCTCCCACCATCATCATCACCGTCGACCTCCTCCTCCTCCGAAGAGACCTCACAGATCATGACCATATTTGCAAATGATGATGATGATCATCCAATGAATTTAATGAACCATCCTCAGCATCGATTACCAAAGGAGAGTAGAAGTTTTGATGATGAGAATGGATCTTCCATGATCAGAAGCAGTGTGAATCATCATGATCCCATCATGAAAGTGAATCACGATGATAAGAGTAATAATAACAACAAGAACACTTCATCAATTGATCATCATTTCACATCAGCAGCAAGAGAAGGTTTTTCAGCACATAATGAAACAATCCTCTCTCCGGAGACACTTCTTTCATCATCGTTTTGGGAACGATTGCGTTCAATTAATGATGATGATGATGACAAGGATTCTCATTCTTTCGATAGGAATCACATTCATGACGACGATGAGATTCATCATGATGAATATGAAGAAGGACTTGTGGAACATTTAAGAACAATGAAAGAACAGAAGTCTTCCAATGATCTTGATGAATCTAAGGAGCAAGAACTTTATGAACCCTTATTTCCACATGTGGAAAATCCATTTTACTGTCAAATGGCTTCGAGACTTTTCATGCTTGAAAAGTATCGTTTACAACAGAACAACATGTTGTTGGATCCTCATGAGCAGCACGCGACACAAGAAGAGACAATATTCTTGAAATCTTTACACATGCATGACGATCATTTTGAACATTTACTTGAGAATGATTCTTTTGATGATTCTACAAGGACAACCTCTGCAACCAATACGGAACGTGAACATTTAGAAATATTGGCTCTCGAAATTATCAAATGTGATGCCTTGTTGAAATTGAGAATGGACGTGGCAAAAGAGAGACGTGAAAAAAGTCGACGCATTAGATCGTTTCAATATTTACTTGTCTCCAAAATGGATGTGTATCTGATGGATGTTTGTGTGTTGTTGTACGATGTGTTGAAACTCCATCAGTTTGAGGAAAAATTGCGAGATGAGAACACATTATTGGAAAATGTTCAAAATGCTATGATTCATGTCTTTTTTAATTTGGGAGAATTGTGTTACTTTATTTGGGAAGAAGAGAAATCATCCATTTGTTTTAAACGGTGTGAAAAATTGTTGAATCAAAAGAAAGAAAAAGCAGGTGGAATTCTCTCCGATCAAGATTGTGCTCTTGTGGTGGAATGTCTCATTTATGGAATGGTCGACTCGTTAAATAATAACTCAGGAAATAGTACCTTAGGCATGGAAACGAAATTTGTAAAACCCATGCAAGAATATCTTTCGAAATTTTGCAATGTTGAACACATGGATGAATTAATGAGCTCGAAAAATATTCGATGTGACATGAATACCATTGCTAAATGCATTTTACGTACTCGAGTGAATTGTATGGAATCTCTTGTGAATTACAAGTATGGAGATTCGAGTGATATGGAAAAATATGTTAAAAAAGCAATTAATTTTGTGAATATTCAATCGACCTTTGATCGAACACATCTTGAATTGCAACAATATTTCGATATGGATGAATTTTATTGTCGATTGGGAGCCATCTGTACAGGAAGGGTTGAATTGTTTAACGCAATCACAAATTTCAACAATTCTCTGAAAATTCGTAGAAGATTCTACATTAGAACTTTGGTCAACAAATACATTGCTATCAATAATCAATCGATGGAGAGCGTTTTATTACTCACACTTGCAGTTTATTACAATTTATTGGCTCAATTGGAATGCTCGAAATTTAAGAAACTTACAGAGAGACAGTGGAATGCAGATCCTTTCCATTTCTTAAAATATACACTCATGAGTTCTGTATTTGAGGCGGAAAAAGTGTTTGAACAAGAGATTCGAGATCCTTTGAATTTTATTCAACAACAAGACTGGGAAGAGCATACGGTTCGCAAGTGGTTGTGGAATATTGAAAAACTGCTCCACCAGAAAAAGGAACAAGATGTCATTTACAAGGAATTGATCGAGAATGAATTGGTGTTGATAGACAAGTTGAATGAAATTGCTAGAGAAGAGGCCTATGTGGCATTGTCTATTCCTAAACTCATACAAAATCATTTTGTCGATCTGTACATAAAAACCCACTAAGGGTTATTGATAAAGTGCAGTTTGGGAATGACGACAAGATGAATAAAATTTGAATGAATTCAAGCAATGTTCTTTCCAAGTTTCCTTTTTTAACCTTAATCATTAATTAGGGTAGTGCTTTCACATAAATTCCACTTTGAATTCTTTCTCATCAATTAAATCAAAATTGAATGAATTTAAAGGTAGAAAAATCTCCAGTCGAAAAGCTTTTTCTGTTGGGGTGGTGTTGATTTCTCTTTCTTCACAATTCTTTTCATTATTGACTCCATCTTCTAAACTCTTGTGACGTGCTTGCAATTTTGTTTTAAATAAAAATGCAATGATGGACTTTTTGGAATTATTTTGATACTCTGTCAATTTCTCCAAATGTTCCGTAGCGAGGAGTGTGATCTCTCGTTTGTGATATCGAATGCCCTGTTTTTTCTTATTGATGGGAGGAGTTTCATTCATTGCATTTTTCTCTTCTCCTTCTAAAATTAAGGAACAAGTCGTCGCCTCAACGTCAGAAATTCCACTCCTGAGACTACTACTATGTTTTTTCTCCTCAATAGAACGCGATGAAGAAGAGGTTTGAAATTTTCGTTTCTTAATATTTGTTTCGTCTTGGTTCTCTTCAGATGAGTTCATGACTTTAAGCTTACGTTTGTGAAAATTAGAACTATCATCATCAGATGTGGAGGAGGATTCTGATGATTTTTCTGAATCTTCCTCCATGAGGGTTTGATCTTTCTTTTCTTTAGATTTTCGTTTAAGACTCTTTCGTTTCCTTATTTGATCTAAATCGTTCCAATTAAAACCTAATTCAATCTTTTTCACAATGTTCATATTCAATCGCTCGAGAAGTGAGCACATGGAGTAATTTGGATATTCAATACTTGTATGAGATGAAAAATAACGATAGCCCTCAATTTTAGAAGTGTCAAGCAATAATGTACTAAGGGTCAAGAAAAATGTTACCATTCGTTGTGCGTGACCTTTCTTTCGATGTTTAGGAGTGATGAATAATTGCTTGAAAGTCGAGTGTGCATCAGTCAGAATGTACTTTTTCATAGTCTTGGATAAAAATTCAAAATAACATGTAAAGTATCCAATACATTCACATGTGTTGTTTTTTGGCAAATCTGAGGTTTGGTTCGATTCTTCCTTGTCATTTTGAGCATTTAGTTGCTTGTTGTTGACTTGCACTCGCAACAAAATAAATGCTTCATTTTCCGGTCGAATGCAGCTCTCTAATGCTTTTTCTTTGATAATATCTAACAAGTGGTGTTGATATTCATTTGAAGAAAATTTTGAAGGTGTTCCTGTGGTTCCTGTGTCAGAGGGAGATGGCGAAGAAAATCCATCGTTTTGACTATTTTCATCCTGTGTCGTAATGCCACCATCATCAAAATTTGATAGTTCTAAACTCTTTTCAATAGAGTGTTCGATATTACGTTTTGAACATTCCACCATTTGTTGGAACGTAACTTTTGACGACGAAATAAATCGAGCATCTTCTCGTGTGGCTAAAAAATTACAATATGAAAATCTTCGAATTTGATCTTCATTATTGGCTTTGGTAATGATATAATACACGGTCGGCGATGAAGAGTTTCTTGTTGTTGTGGATGAAGAGGATGTAGCTTGTTCTTCTTCCTCCTGTATGGTATACTTGTCGAAAAAAAGAAAGGGATCTCGTATTTCGTCACGAAAATAAGGTATTGTTCTTACAGAGTTGTCCTCTTCATGAGAAGAGTTCTTGATACTATTCACAATTTTGTACAAATTTCTCGTCTCTAAACATCGTGTGCAAATGAAAAACGGTATGGATTGAATTTGTGTTTCAATTTTCCTCAATTCCATTTCCAAATCAAAATTTGAGTTTTCTTTCTCACTCTGTATCAATATTTCATTCGAATGAGTGTTAGGATTGACAACAGAAGAAGAGGAGTGATTGGTAAAATTATCAATTTTTTGTGCCTTCTCTTCATTCATCTCATCGTCATGATGACTCTTTTCTTTCAAATGATTTTCATCGCTTAAATCCGTGTGATCCTTTTCTTTCAAATGATTTTCATCCAATGAAATGGCTTTAACAGATTTTCTGAAAATGAATTCAATTCGTTCTTTTAAATTTCCAGTTTGCTCCGCATTGTATAATTGCTCAGAACAGCACAATAAATGATACCACCGATTGCAAATATCGCATGCAATCATATTATTCCGAATTAATTGTTGAATATTGGTGTATTTGTTGTATTGAGAAAAGCCTTTCTTACACTCGGGACACACATATTCATCAAAATCGGAAGATGTTTGTGATTGTTGGATTTCGGACTGAGATGTTTGAAGATTGTTCTCCGTTGTGGTGGTGCTGCTATTCTGTGATGATTCCGTTGTTGTGGTTGAAATGAAACTTGTCTCTTCCTCTTGCTGCGGTGGATGATTTTTCATATTTTATAAGAATCTGAAAACAATTTCGAAAGTTCTTGTGCTTGATGGAAATTTATTGAGTCATCCACAATGCCAAAACAAGCAAGATCAACAGGGTCATTACATGATGCAAGCTTTCCATCATGATGATTGGTGAAGATCCATTCACAATGGTCGTTCCATCCGTAGTTCTCCAAGTTTCCATTCCTTTCAATGTGGTTCTCATGCCTTCTGTGATATTACCAAAACCCCATGTCTTCCAATTGTCACCACCAGGGTAGAAGTATTCACGAACGTTTTGATAAATGTAAGGGCACACGTTCGCAGGTCTTTCACTGGTTGGAATGTTTGGATAAAAGCGACAATTCAATTGCAAAATCAAATACATTTGATAATCCTCTTGTGGATAGGTTCCAACTTCCCAAGCGCTCGACAAGATGGAAACGTTGGCATTGACTGCCTCTGAGAGATGTGAATAATCCTTCAAGTAATATCCAGGATTGTGACCAGGTGGATTTGGGAATAAATTAACATGAATAGACTCTGGCTTTAAAAACATTTTAGCAAATTCCAATTCATTCGTCTCATACATGGCATAAATTCCACCAAAGGCTCCTACTGCTGAGTGAATATCCACCAAGATAATTCTTCTTCTCTTCAAATTTGAAGATGAGTATGATTTCACATAGGTGCTCAAAATGGACTTGACTGTCGTGGTGGTCCATTCGTCTCTTAAACCAGTGTAACTGATTCCTTGTGGTCTTGTTTTTTGGCCAACCACTGTTGTTTTGTGTGCATTTGAAATAAATGTATATCATTCAGAATGATCACCTAAAGTTAATAAACAATCAATACTACTCACCTGAAGCATATACGAAACCTGCTCCATATTGTTGAACCATTGATTGGTAGGCAGCAACTGCTTGTTGTTGTACTTGCGGCAAATGCACTTGTGGAATGTTCAATGCGTCAATGAATCGTTCCAAAACTGTATTTCCACTCACATTCCAGGAAGCAAAATCCTCATAGTGGCCATTCAAGTTTTTCAACAAATCCACATTGTGTTCATTTTCCTTATAGGAATAGCTTGCTCCGTATGGGTTCAACATGTGAAGGTGTAGTGCATAGGTGTTTGTAGGAAGAACATAACCACGAGAACTTTCATTACGAATGAGTGAGATTTGAACAGCACTTCCAACAAAGCCTAATTGTGGATAGTGGGTCAACATGCAAGAAATGTGTGTTTGTGAATGAACGGCACACGCATGTGAGGATGAATGTAAGCACATGATAATGTGGATCCATGTGTGAGTGAATAAACAAATAGATGTATATCATCATGAACAAATGAATGAGAGAAGTGAATAAATCACGAATGCAACCACACACATGTCTCACTTACCTTCAACACCATGAGTACCAGAATAAGTAATGAACACATTCGACTCTTCTGCATTCTTGAGACGATTGGCCTTATCTTGTTGGAAACACACAGACAAGAACAAATCTTCATTGTTGATTCCTTTCAAATTTGGAAGTTGATATTCACTGTATGCATAGCCTGAAGCTTCTTGGCAGACCTGTTTGAATTTGTTATAGGCCTCCAAGTATGAGGAAGAGAAGTGGTCGAGCACAGTATTGAATGTGTAGGATGGTTGAGCAGCGTGGGAGGACCACAATGAACACGCCAACAACAACAATACTGTTACAGTAAGAACGCTATTAGGGAAAGTTTTTGTCATTCTCTTGTTTTCTTTGTTTTTTTTGTGTGGAATTATTCATCTGAGACTCATAAGCTTCAATTTAAGAAAAAAAGGTCTTGTTGTAAAACTACACTTAAGTACTACTGGAGCATACAATTAAGGAATAATTAGAAGGGAACTAAGGGCATCGTGCTGGAAGCGCGTTTAGTATTACACCACACAACTAAAACGCGAAACTTTCCGTTCAACTCGCGCAATATCGATTTCCTTTTGTTGAACGTTCGCGAAAATCTCAATGAATTTCATCTCCACTGAAAGATGTCGTTGATGAGCGAATGATCAGATGTGAGAGAAATCAATCGTGTCTGATATCATCAACGACGATGCGTATCAATCCAACTACAACTCTCTTTGTGTACATTCCAATGCTTGATTTGACACTCACGGGAACAATACCTCACTTCGAGACAGGCACTGCACTTCTTTATGGTTGTCTTTCCACATTGAGCACAAATGTAAGGAAGTTTGGGTCCGCCACAATTAGGGCAAACGCCTGGTCTTCCATGAGCGTCAGAGTGTTCCTCGTCAGATTCCTCTTCTTCAGAGTTATTATTCTCGGAGTCTTCTTCATCATCTGATGCGTGTCGATTTGCGTGATTGCGTCCTCGAGAACGACCACTGCTGCTGCTCGTCCTCGACCCACCCATCGATGGTTTTTCCAAGTCTTGTAAGATCTTTTGTTTGAGTTTCAGAATCATGTCATTGTTGGGTTCTTTTTTGAGTGCCATTTCCAAAGTATCAAGTGCTTCTTGTTTTTTATCCATTAAATCCAAAGCTAGTGCTTTTCTGTAATATCCTTTCACGAAGGAAGGGTTTACTTCAATGCATTTTTGTGCCTGTTCGACGGCAAGCTTGTATTGTTTCATGTTAATGTGACATTGTGCCATGTTCGAGTGCAAAATATGTTCGAGATCAGGGTTGTCATGCTTGTGTAGTGCTCTTCGATACCAATGGAGAGCGTCTGTGTAATTTCCTTGCTGTAGGCGGTGTGTTAAAAATGATGACAATTATAAATATGGTGTCATAATTGAGAGGTGTCCAGATGACCACATTCGCGAAGGAACGAAAAATTATGTATCATTATGGGCAAGTGGCGAAGATACATGGTTGTGGAGTTGGTTCAGATTTGAAAAACATTTTGAAGACATTGAATTAACTCAAAACATACCTGAAATTCATCATTTCCAATATCTTTCATGAGATCGGATGACATTTCCGAATAGGGCTTCACTTCCTTGTATCGATTAACATTAGAAACCAAATGAACACTGCGAATATCCACAATTCCATAATTGGATGGGTCCAATGCAACACATCCTCGTGTGACTTGTTTAAGACGATGTGCAAGCTTCTTTTTCTTATTGCTGTTGTCTAGAGTAGACACCGTGTTTGAAACATCCTTCCATCCCATCATTAAAATCAAGTCAAGACAGTGCATATAGTTCGCATTGGAAGCATGTTGGAAATTTCCAGAAATGCAGCGAGGACACTTTGGACCGCCATTCATGCAATCGTATTCTTTCGATTCTAACAGCCATTGCATACACTTATTTAAAAACAATCCAGGGACAGAATTTGATGAATTGAGAATGTTCAAAAGTAGTACCTTTAGGCACTTCCAATGACCGAGTGAGATAGAAATTCTAACAGGTTCGTAAAGTGTGTCGAGTGGAAGCGCACCGGCCTTGTCACAAAAATACTGCAAAATAACATCTCTATCCTTTTCACAGGCTCGTACGAGCGATGTAGTAATGGTTGCTCCCTTTTCAACCAAAAACTGAACAATCTGCAAGTTATTGAGAGAAAGAGCAGTAAGCAACATGGGTTCTTTTGAGATTGTTTGACTTGCATTCACGAACCAATGTCTAGAATATAAATTATAAAAATTCTTGTAAGGGTCATTGGGATAAAAGTGTTTTCTTCCCAAGTTTTCCTCTGTCTTTGTGAGTGAACAAAAGCCATATATCGTATTCGCATTGCGAAGGGCCCATGAAAGAGCACCGGGTACAGAAAGCCACAAATCCAAGTGATCCATGGCATAGGTTGATTGAGAAGACGGAGCACAAAAACCAGAGGGTCCGTTTCTCCAAGTCTTTGAAATTCTCACCGGTGCTAATTTTCTCACTCCAATCAAATACTCATAGACCATTGGTGACACAATGGCAGTATGAAAAATGGGGTCCTTAAATGGGTTGACGATGCGGCCAGAAATTTCTGCGTTAGACATTGCTACAGTGTCTGGAGTGTATTTCTTTAGTACATATTCACAGAGAGCTAAACTCCATAACAAGGTACGTGTTGGTGGAGCATCAAGCAGGTCATTATACTTCTTTAAAAATTCATAGGCCTCCTTCCATCGTCCTAATCTCATGAGGCTGCCATTAATTGAGGATGGATTTAGAATTCAAATGCATTCGATAATTTTTTCATTGGTGTGATTGAATCAATATTCATACAGTTCATCATTATGAATGATGGTGTTTCGTGTAGAGAGCATGTTCGTTCATTCGACGTGTATGGAATTTGTCATGCATGTTTAGAAGCATGGCTTAAAATATAACCCAGAAAACTTACCATTCAGGAATGTGATACATGTAGCTGATCCACGAAATCCATGTATCATGAACCTCATCATCCAACACAAGACACCTTTGATAATTATCGAGAGCTTCTTTGTATCGACCCATCTTTCTCAAGCAATTTGCTTCACCAATAATTGCTCTCATAAATTGTCTCAATTCGTGGTTGTACCAAGTTTGAGCTTTCTTGTTATATTTCAAAACTTCTTTCCTCTTCTTTTCCAATCTTTCACTGTAATAGTCCTTGTAGTGTGACTGTGCTTTTCTGTACAATTCTAGAGCTTCCTCAAAAGTGGTCGCCTTGTACAAGGCGAGAGCATTGTAGGCTTCGATGCAATGCTCACTCACTGCCAGAGCATCTTCTGCTTTTTGAATTAATTTCTTTTGCAACGTTACATTAATATTTCTGCAATTTGCTGTATCTTGTACATCGAATTCATCGTATTGGTACAACTTGTGTGCCTTTTTTGAAGCCTCATAGCATTCTCTTGTTTTAAAGTACTCTCTTTTGAAATCTTCTTGCATAAGATCAGTGTGAGGACCTATTCAAATGTTCAAATGTGTATGTCCAATGTTTCAATGTTGTAAATGAGCAACAACCAATATTTAAACGAGCATCACCGATTGTTGTCATTCATGACACAACCAGTTGTATTCGTATTCAATTAATTAGTGAATGAAGATGTCGTCAATTTGATTGATTGAAATAGTTAGTCAATCGATCATTTCACACATGATGATGGAACCACAACCTACCTCCATTGAACCCTGTTGCAGTCCCAGCTACATTGAAAACGATAGGGCCTGATGCTATCACGTTCGCATCCACGAGCAGGTTGAAAAGATGCTTCTCATCTTCATCATCGTACGCTGAATAAAACTTTTCAATTTCCGTTTGACACTTTTCAGGAATTACACATGGTTCTTGTGGGAATGATGGATTGCACTTTTGCAGAGTTTCATACAATTGTATTATTTGGTTGGAGTGATCATTTGAAGTAGACTGATCATTGGAAGTAGGTGTTGGCGTGTCGGAAGAAGATGCTCCAATATTATTACCTTCTTGATTTTCATTATCAAGAACATCCGCTCTCGCGTTTTGATCATCAGAAGAAGATGATGGTGTTGTTGTTGTTGCTTCTAAATTATTATTATTCTTATTCATACGAGTCGTACTTGACTTTGGTAATTTAAATTCAAATAACTTTCCGAGCCTTTGGTCATATCGCTCAAAAATCAAAGGCTGTGATGGATTATTGTATGCAAAGAATTGAAACATTCCTGCTCCGGCTGGAGGCATTACAAAGGGAAATCCTTCATCAAAATTGAACATTTTTTATATGATGAGAAGGCTTTGAAAGGATTTCAACAATATAATTCCGAATCGAAGAAAGAGTTTCCTCGTGCAAATTGTTGATGATATTTTGGTGGTTGTTGTTATTAATTTATAAATAATGTTATTAAAATATATGGTCCTGAGTTTGGTGTATTAAAAAATTGCAAATGAAATTGATGAAATTAATTTAAGTTTTAGAAAAAAAAATAACAAAACAAAACACTCTCTCATTTTCTCCTTCACCGACATCATCTTCTCGATCATCCATACACAATCATCACCCCATCGGAAATGAACAAACCAGAAACCTATGAACTTTTTGATCTCGAAGGAGAAATCAAAGTCAAGTCAGAGAAGATTGAAAAGATGCCCAACGCAGCCAATTTCATCATCAACAAGGAAGATCACACACTAGGAAATATTATTCGGATGCGTCTACATGAAGATAGGAGAGTGTTATTTGCTGGATATAAAATTCCGCACCCACTAGAACATCATATTGAAATTAAAATTCAAACAACAGAGGATAGTGAACCTAGGGAAGCCTTGATGGAAAGTATTGCATCGTTGATTAGAAGTTATAATCAAATGAAAAGAGATTTCCTTCAAAGTGTGAAGGAAATTATTCCCGATTATATGCCATACGATTTGCCAGTGGATCATCATGGAGATGAAGATGACGGAGTGGAAGATTAACACTCTTTTCTAGTTCTATGAATCCCATCTCCAAGCTAGCGATTTGCCACTCTATGAAACACTTGTAGATTAACTTATTCTGCACTTAATATTGCAAGTTTATTAAAGTTGACACTTTTATCTTTTCCTCAAATAGTTTGCTTGTGGTAAAAATTTGGTTTGCATTCTCTTTTTGAGAAGTGCAAAGGTGCATTACTAGTCCTCTCTTTTTGTCGCTTCAGAAGCAAGTCAAAGTGTGTTGTTGGAGTGGTATCTTTGTCTTTAAGCTGTTTCGAAGATATGAACAACAAGAGTTTGACTGATCCCGTACGATTCGAGAAGCATTTCCTTGAACTATTTCCATAGACATATCCTTTTTATTTTCTCTCTGAAAACATTGAAGATAGGGAATCGAATGATTTCACACTTTTCATCATTGATTTCTGTTGCTCTTCATTCGTCATCGTGTTGCCATTATTACCGTTCGAAAAATAAATCGACGAAACTGGAAGAGGAGAATAAATACTCAAATCTTCTGTCATGGAGGGTGTGTTATTTCCACCATTGAAATAGTGATGATGATGGCTGGATAAAAGTAAGGGTGTGAAGATGGGTTTCCGTGGAGAAGACTCGCCACAATTTTGCGTAAAAGGATGACATTCTTGTTGAAGGCTTCCCAATGAGGGTTTTCGTGGAGATGCTGTCGTCATTGTAGCAGTGACACCACTACTACTCGAATTGATACTGTTGTGACTATTGTATGCATATTGGGAAGGATTCTGCTGCTGCTGTGAAAAATCGATCACACCCTTTTCTAACCTTCTCAAAATAATTCGATGAAATTCTTCCACAAACTTGGCTTGACGAGAATTTTCAATCACTCTCGGACCTCGCACCAACTTGACAGCATTCATTGCAGTTTTTGCATCCAGTGCCAATGGTTGTCGTAACAGTAATAGACATGAAGCTAGCGTACCGGAACGACCTAGACCTGAAACAGATACAATCACAACATTCTCCATATTCACATCAATAGCTTCTCTCATCCATTCACACAATAAAATTGTGTAATTCATTGGAGGTGGATGTCTTTGCATGACTGGAACAAATTTCGTTTCAATGCCGAGATTGGTTGCCTCTTGAATCAAATCTCCAGACAGTCTTTCAAGCTCTTCTTGAGTTGCCAAAATGACAAGTTTCTTGACATTATTCTTTTGAAGAACTCGTAAATCGTTTTGCATGACACCGCCATGAGAAGGTCGGCCTGGTAAGATTGATATTCCCAATCGCCCATGTTTTCGCTTCTTAATGGCATGAGTTTCTTCTTCTTCATGATTGGAGGCACCACATGTGGGCTCTGAGGTCGTCGACGTGTGTTCATTTGGTTTTTCAGCTGAATGGGGTGTCACCCACATGGTGGAATCAATGCTCTTCAGATTAATCCAATCAATATGATACTTGTCATTACGAAAGGCCTTTCGTTCAATCTTTTGTGCCAATGCACAAGCAGTAGCAATGGCCCATGCTCTCTGATACAAGTTGAGAGAGCTCAATGTTGCACTGTGGAGAGTATATCTCAATAACACAATATCGAGTTGAACTGGATTACGGTCACCTCTCACAAGTCGTTTCGTAATGCCGTGCAATTCAACAACTGCTTCCCAAGCTCGTTTCAATTTTTCAGATTTCAAACCAACAAGCATTGTTGGTAAAGGCTCAGCTAAATCCTTCACTGAAACGAGTTCCTTAGTAATAATGAGGGCCTCCTCGAGTTCCTTCTCGCTATCAATAAGTGTATATTCAAAGAGAATGTCATTTTCTAATTTTGCGACATCTTTTAGAATATGAGTTCTCTCCGTATATTCAAAATCAATCAGCCACACATTTTCATTCGTATCCAAAATAATATTTCTGCCATTTAAATCTCCATGAACATAGGAGACATAGTGGAAAGATTTTGCCAAATATCCCTGTTTGATTTTTGGAAGCGAGTCACGAAGGAAATGAACAATGTTTTTCACACGAAAACCACCAGGAAATATCAAATACTTTTCTTCGCCGGGTTGTGTAGGTATTTTCGAGGGGGTACCAATCGTGGTGCCACCATTAGGAATTGCAGAGGTTGGACTTTGAGAATTGGAAGGAGAGAGTTGACCGGTTTGACTTGTACTTGCGGTTGAGGATGTCGTTATGCTACTACTCGTTGAGGTTTTCACATGTTCATGTGTGGAACCATGATACTCTTCTGGTGATATATCAAAAATACTTCCTGAAGTGGGCTCAATACTGGATGATGCAGAAGTAGCCGAGGTGGTTGGGGTAGAGAGAGTGCCGGTCGTTGTGGATGCATTTTGTTGTTGTTGTGTTTTTGGGATTTGTCTCGGCTCAAAGAAGGAACAATCTTGCAATTCGGAAAATATGGAAACAATTCGATTTCGAACAGCATCTGGATTATCGGTTCCGCCTGTATGCCATGCCCATCCCTTTCCATCAAAATCATAGGTCTCAAACAAGTCAATTTGTTCAGACACAGCTGCATCATAAAATCTTCCCAAGACGCCATAAAATACGCGGTGAAGAACGGATTTGATCGTTGACATACTTCCACCACTCATGTACAATTCTCGAAACGATGATGGAGCTCGTTTTGCACTCGCTGCAATGTGAGGCGAGGTTGGGCTTTTTGGAGACATTAAATCTGAATCTGATGAGGCAAATTGAAAATCATCCTCAATCATGCTGGCATAGGCAAATTTAATGCCTGCTCGATCTTTCAACTCACAAAATCCACGAATTTGAGGTGCATTGTTTCCCAAAATTTCCTCAACTTTTTCAAAATTCACACGTTCTCTTGTGATGGGTCCTCTTCTTCCAATCTTGAGAATGGAAGTTGCTTGTACATGTCCCATGAGATCTTTCGATCGAACTTTGAAAACCCATGATCCAGAGTGGCCTCCAGACAATCGTGAAAAAACTACATCTGTACTATCATGATAAAGCAAACAAATAATTTCCTTATCAACATCTGAAAGTTTGTTCAAATCATCACCTATCGATTTCCAATGAAAACAAGGCATTATTTGATGTGCGACTACATTCTCATCGGCGGAGCTTGTTCCTAGTTGTGAAGTGCATTCCTCATTATCCATCAAATCCAGAATGGGCACTGGAGAAACCTCTGAAGATGCACTCAAATCTTGTGGCGCACCCGGCGAACGAACCAATTGTTTAAATAAAAATCTACCACTACTGACTATTGAGCTACTTGGATTTTTCTTCCACCAGAATGGTATTAGCCATTCCTGAAAGTCGCACAAGCTGTACAATATCGAAACATTGAAGTATCTTTCTAATTGTTGGAGGCTGGAAAAGTGTTGATGTCGTGATCGGCTTGCAGTCAATGCTGAGCATGTTGAAAGCAGCTTGGAAAATCGTGCATATCTCGTTGATAGTTCATAAAATAAATATTGAATGGTGGATTCAGTCCAAACACCAATCACACCAATTTTAACATTGAGTTTTTTGTTGGTTCCATTGGTTGAATTTTCTGCATCGAGTTGTTTTTGCTTTCGGTCGATGGCATTTGCAATTTTTAACTCCAAATCTGTACCATAGAATGCATTCACATTGGTAATATTTACATAGGACTCATTGTCTCTATTAGGTATGTCCTTATCGAGATTCAACACTAAATTTGCCCCCGAGGTGCCTTTCACTGAGAATAAGCCATTGCAAAGGAAGGGAGAATGTATTGGAGAGCTTGCATTTGCACTGGAGGGGTGATGTTTTTTGTTGTGACCGTCGCTACTATTGTTATGATGAGGTACAGTTTTACACTTGTTCTCATCAATTTCATTCCAAAATCGCACATGAATAATTTCTAAATGATTCGAGGATTGTCTTCGAGCCCAGCTCATGAATGATTTCAATGGACCACTCTTGTAGTCACTTCCGAGTAGACGTTGTGACTCGGGTTTTCCCACATGCATGAATGTACTCGAGTCATAATCTAAGGAACTCGAATAATTGGTACCAACCGAGCCTGGAAACTTGCCAATGAAATCATTTTGCAAACAGCAAGTAATAAGTATTCCAAAATCCTCCACTTGATTTTCAGAATTGGATGCGTTAATGTCACTCGAAGAAGTATTGTTGGCCTGGGAAGGATTATTGTTCATTGGAGAGAGAGGTGAGCTTTGACCCATATTGGCATTTGAAGCTGTGAGAGTTGGAGATGACAATGAATTGGCCAGCAACGGAGAGGAAGATGGATAGGCAGCAGTAGTGGATGCTCCCGAATGTAGTAGTGATGATGATGATGAAGATGATGAAGAAGAATTTTTCGTGCCATACGAAAGAGAAGTGGAGGTGGCAACAAGAGGATAGTGATGATGATGATAATGGTGATGATTCAAATAATTTGAATGGTTGATGGATGCATTGTTACCATTTGCATTCGGAGTGAGGTTGTTGCTGTTGTTGTGGAGGTGGTTGTTGCCGATCAGATGATTCATCGTTGAATTGATCATCATGCCATGATTTAAAGATGGAACCGATATGAATAGGCCTTTCGGAGGAGTGATTATTGAATGTTGTTGAGAGGCCATGTTGGTTGAGGCTGATGCTTGTGATAGAAGAAGAGAATCCGTTTCTTGTGATAGCAATGAGGGCGATGAAATGGAACTGCGTAGTAGAGTTTCAACAATGGTTGATTGTTCTCCTTCGTTGTTGTTGTTGTTGTTGATGATGAGAGGAGAAGAGTTGATCAATGACATCAGAACGAACGTGAAATTAAAAGAGGACAGCAAATATTCAACCTGGGTTGTATAGGTAGGTATGGTCTTAATTGAAATCCCGAATTTTGGTCTTGCAAGAGAAGGAAACAAATAACAATAACAAAAAATTGATTGCAAATAAATGAATTATTGTTGATTGAATGATTGCTTGCTCGCTTGAGAAAATAATAATAAACCTTGGCTTTTGGATGAAATCGGATCTGATAATTTTGATAGAATGATGATAGTGATGATTCAACAATTGGACATTTTTTCAATCTGCGTAGAAATTGTTCGAATCAACGGAATTGATCGAAATCGGGAGCGAGAGGATTGGGAGATGAAATTCATGCATCCTCCTTTTCAACAGTTGTTGTTTAAAAGGACTCGTTTGTTTTAATGAATGAATACAATTTCATTGATGATACAAATGGAGAATTCAAATTGACCAAAATCTAACGTTAGAGAACTTACTGTTTAAAATTCGCTATATTTATTTCAAGCAACAATTAAACCAATTTAGTATTCTCAGAAACATTGTCAAGTGAAATTTCATTCATTTTGTTTCGATCATTTTCAATCTGAGAATCTTCATCAGTCTTTTTAGAAATTCTGTCAAATCGAACATACTTGTCGACAATGGCGGTACAAATGGTATCTCCATAAACATTCACACAAGTTCTGAATCGATCGAGAAACCAATCTACAGCCAAAATGAGAGAAACAGCTTCTTTGGGTAGCCCCACAGATTCAATCACTAGAATCAATGTCACAAGTCCTGCTTCAGGAATACCTGCAGCGCCAATACTTGCCAGTGTTGCAGTGACTTGAAAAATCAATTTCATAATAGGTTCCATTCGAATGAATGTCATGAACATTATTGACAAAGCGATAATGACATGATGCGAATTTCATAATTGTTCAAAATTGTTTTTACCAATAATAATCAAATTGTCGAGAAAATAAGAAATCATAATTTGTAATGTTGTTATCACACACCATACTTACTTGCCACAACAATCATATCACCAATTCCAAGACTGATTTGCAACGATTGTGCAATAAAAACTGCAGCAACCGCTTCATATAGAGCTGTACCATCCATATTGACAGTGCTTCCCAGTGGTAATACAAATGAAGTGACTTCTTTTTGAGCTCCAATTTTCTCTTCACAACATTTCATGGTCAATGGAAGAGTTGCAGAGCTACTTGAAGTTCCCAGCTTTTGAATTATACACAACATGTTCATCATTATCATGATTCGTGAATTTCATAGAAGATCCGTTATGAAATAATTTGTGGTTAAGTGGATTCATGTTAAATTTTCACATCAACCATTATAGTTAACATGGTAAATGAAATTATTAACAAAAATGATTATTTTGTTTCAAATTCAGTGAAAATATATACTTACAGCTGTCAATAGAGCAGAAAACACACCCCAAACATGTCTCAAAATATTCTTTCTCACCAAAACCAAGTAAATAATTGTCAATGTAATGAATGAGTGAATAACTAAACCACTCAATACTGTGAGCATGTAAATCAATAATTGGCTCAACGATTGAAGTAAATATTTTTCTTTCACACATCTCCAAATAATTAAGAACATAATTCCAATCGGTGCATAACAAATAATGACAGCAACCATTTTCAAAATAATATCATTCAATGCTTTGAAAAATTTGATGACTGGTTTCGCAGGTTCTCCAATTTGAATCATCACAATTGCCATAAATATCGAAAAGACAATGAGGCCAAGAACGTTGACACTTCCTCCATTTTCAGCAGATGCTGCGTCAATGAGATTATTGGGAATAAAGCTTTCAATAATGGAAACTATTTGTTTGTAGGATGAAGAAGATGAGTTGGTTCCTGATGAAGAATTTCCTGTTGAAATAATGTCACTTGACATCATTTGTTGTGTTTTCATGGTTCGTAAAACTCCACTCAGAGGAAATAATTCTCCATTCAAAGAAACCATTGTTGAAGGTATTTCGGATGGAGAGGTTGACTGAATTTTTGAATTTGATATTTTGAATTGTGACATTAAGGAATTTCCTTCTTTGGTGGTAATCGAAGAATTGGTGGATGGATTATTAATCATGACCTGTCCTGGCTTGATGACATTGACCATCACTAAACCTGTAATGACTGCAATTACAGTGGTTACTAAATAAATGGATAATGTCATTAAGGCCATTTTCAATAGAGCTTTGTGTTTTCTATTATTAATATTATTGGACATGTCATTTTGTGTGAGAGATGTTGTTGTTGTGGGAGCTGAATTTGTCACACTTGTCTCTTCTCTCGCATGTACACTATCCACAATCGACGTAATGGAACTAATCATACTCGATACAATTAATGGTACAATTAAACAATTCAAAGCTCTCAATAATAAATCTCCAGGTAATTTCACATAAGCAATCACGGCAGGTGTAATTTCGAGTGTTGAATTTTCTTCACTCTCTGCAACATTAACACTCACTCCAATAATTAATCCCAACACGACTCCAAACCAATGTAAAAATTAATAATAAATTATGAAAGAGACAATTTGCAAAACTTTTGATTCGAGTTTTCCAAATTTTTGGCGTTGATTGAATTGGATTTGAATTTCCATCATGATCGTCATGATTTTCCAAATGGTCTCGATGAGAAGTTTCATTCCGAGTCTTCTTTTCATTTACTGATTGTTCTTCTTTATGTTGTTGTTGTTGTTCGAGAGATGAAGGATTTTCCTCATCATCGTCATTTTCCAACAACTTTTGATGTCGTCGTGATCGATGGCTCGAACTGGTCGATGAAGACGACGAGTGATAATGATGATGTTGCTGATAACTCTGTGCAGAGGAATGTTGTTCTTGTTGAGAGAGTTCTACATTTTCCATCGGAAGAGGTGTGGAAAAAGTTTCATAACTGGTCGGAGGAGTGTTCGATCGTGGAGGTGGCGACAATGATGTCATGATGACGTTCGAAGTAGTAGTCTCCTCTTGTTTGTTTTCCATCATTTTTTTGTAACAAACGCGGAGTTTACAGATCTCCGATTTTTAAAAACAACAAAAAAAATGTCTTTATCAACTGAATCTTCTTCCACTCTTCCTTTCAATCATAACCATGTGAGCCTCAACACATCGATGAAAACCATTCACATTCATGAGTGGCCTTCTGGTTATCCATGGAAAGCTCTAAAATCCAAGAAATCACATCTATCGGAACAAGATTATCAACTCGGAGCGGAGGTGAGACGTCAACTCTTGCATGATCTCTATCATCGGGAAATCAATGGATTGAAACATGATCCGTACTTTCATTTCTTTTATGAACCCGAGTTGATTATTCGAACAAGTTCGGAATCGGTTCGGAATCAACTCAAATTGCATTTGGATGAATCGAACATTGGTTATGTGGAATATAATTATCCAACTCCAGAATCCAAATATATCGATGTGGTGGCTCATACGGAGGTGATGGATCTTCTCGATTCTCGAATTTATTGTTGTGGAGAGAATAAGGATGGAATTGTGTTGCGAAATTTAAGTTTATTTCTTCAAATTTTTCACTGTCATAGTGTGGCAGCGATTGAAATGAACCGACAAGATCATTTTCATTATATGGAGAGAGTCGTTCATACCATGTTTAATCCATTTGCCTATACTAGAGATGAAGAAGGAAGAAAATTGGCGAAAATGGCAATTTTCAAATCGGGACTGGAAGGAGTGGAAGATGCGTTGAATAATTTTGATCCATGGAATTTGGGTGATTAGAGATTGACTAGAGATTCCAATGTTTTGTGTGTATTCATGATTTGTGTGCGTATGTGTGAAAAATTTTTGTCTCCAAATGGATAATGTGACACGATTCCACAAAAATTTATTTTCTACTTTCTTTGCTTGTATAAATTTCATACCTTAATGATGATGCGTCATCAATGAGATGATAAGAGAGTTATAGAAATGTATCTGTACAGTACGTAATGATACAAGTATTCTAAATAGTGATGTTAAATTACAAACTGTGTTGAGTCGCGTGTAGGTGAACATGTGTTCACAGTGTACATTCCACAATATTTTCCTGAACACTGTGTATGAATGCCTATCGGTGCACATTCCACTGTATTAATGCTTCAATAAGTGATATTTTTTCAATAAATCAGACATTCTCGATGGAGCACATGCGTTTTGTAAGAATGGATGTTCCAATAACTCTGTTGCAGAGGCTCTCTCAGCTGGATCCTTGACGAGACATCTTGCCAAAAAGGAACTAAAACTACTGGACCATCGATGAGGTTCTCGTAGCGTTGGAGGAGGTTGTGTGGCAATAATGAATAGTGCTCTCAATACAGGTAGCTCAATAAGTGGAGGTTCACCTTCAGCCATTTCCAATGCCATGATACCCAAACTCCAAATATCAACGTTGGGACCATAGTCAATTGCTCGAATCACTTCTGGAGCCATCCAATAAGGAGTTCCAACCTAAATGGAGAAATCAACATCATTTACATCATTGTAAAAATGGACCAAATGTGTAATAATGGACAAATGTATCACG
Source organism: Naegleria fowleri (assembly GCF_008403515.1). NCBI lineage: Eukaryota > Heterolobosea > Eutetramitea > Acrasida > Naegleriidae > Naegleria > Naegleria fowleri. Next base: position 50,772 of record NW_025407996.1, on the reverse strand, counting down.
AATGAATTGCAATTCATCAATGATTTTTTCATGTGCCAATCATGTCATTGTTAGAAAATTCAAAATCAATAGAATGGTATAAAAACATACGGTTGATTTACGTTTCTCCTTCTTTGTAGTCAATTCCACACAAAATCCAAAGTCTGCCAATTTCACTTCTCCTTTCGAATTTACAAGTACATTGTCACTCTTAATGTCACGATGCATTTTGTTGCTATCGTGCAAATATTTGAGAGCTTTGAGGCATTCTTTCAATACATAGGCAATTTCATCCTCTCTAAGAATGGTTTTGTACAAGATATCAGTGAGTTTTCCTCCGTCCATAAATTCCATAGAAATCCACAAATAATGGTCATGATGATAAGCTCCCATATATTGTACAATGTTAGGATGTGAACAAGATTCCATCATGGCCAATTCATTTTCGAGAGTTTCCAATTTGGTGGTTTGTTGAATTTCAATCTTTTTCACAGCACATTTAATGTTCGTTTTGATGTGCGTGCCTAGCATGACTACACCAGTACTTCCTTCATCAATAGGCTTGAGATGTGAGAAGATTTTTGTTGGATCTTCGTTCGATATAAAGTCTGGAAGACGCTTCTTGGGTTTTGATGCTGCGGTAGGAATTTTGAGTGGAGCCAATGTTAAACCTCCATCAATGAACTGTCATTGAGAATTATTAAAAGGAAATATATTCGAATCAATAATGTGATGATGACAAAGTTCAATGTGTTGAAATATAGATTCAAATGGATATTGATAATCATAATAATAATGACAACAACGATGGAATGTTAATAAATGCATGTGACAAATTTTCAAACCTCCAATACATACCCCTGCAATTCTTGCTGCATCCTCTTTGTGATTCATAACCTCATCGATAGTGATATCTCCCTTGTTAAGACCCTTTTCAAGAATCTCTTTCCAGGCATCAGGTAATCCAATAAATCCTCGTTCAGGATCATAATCGACATGAATGTGATGTGTAAATTCTGTGGGTCGGGTAATGACGAGTGCAGAAAAACCTTCCGAGCCCTCTTCATGAGAATGTGAACGGTCATGATTTTGTTCGTGACCTATTTCAGGTATTAAATATGGAGCAATATCTTCCTCAGCCATTTTACGATAATTATCATAGGAATGAGCTTCACCAACCATGGTTCTCCATTGCTCAGGAACACCTGTGGAGACACGTGCATGTTGTGGATTGATGGAAAATTTTGGAGAATCAACAAAGCGACCACATAGTTATTCAAAATATCGACAAGTACGTATTGTTTGTGCCATGATTCACGTGTCGTAGCAAAATACAGTACCATAAATGTAAATAGGTAACACATGTCATGTGTCAAGTGAAAAAGTCACAACGGTAACACGATGAGCATGAATTTTGAATATCAATGAAGGAGGTCACGCAAATGTTGATTGTGATGATAACAGTAAAGTGTGAGAAATAATTAGATTTTGTGTGTTGATTTTGTGATTGACGATGCAGAGAGTTAAAAACGATGGACATGTTGCAACACCATCGTGTATTATGATTGTAGATGATCATCACAAAATATTATCATTACACAAGTAAACACATGATCATGAATTCCAACAACTCGTGTACATTGAGCAAATATAACACAACTCACCTTTTAACACTCCTTGTTCCTCATCAATGGCAATATGTATTCCTCGTTTGAAATTAGTGGGTTTACTAATTTCAACATTGGCAATATCGGCAGCAGTCAGAAGACCATTCGTCGATGTACTACTGATTGCAGCCTGTTTTGAAATAACTTTTTCCTCCTTTTCGTAATGTTCGAGTAATTCATTCTCCTGCTCGGCGCCATAACAGGAATGACAAAGAATGGAGACAAGCCTAGAATTCCTTGGTACGTTGAGAGGCATGTGGTGGTGGCTGATGTTGGTTTTTATATTTAGATCTATTTGTTCAACAACGAACGGAAACTAAATGTTGCTAAATGTTGTTGATGATGGAGAAGTTGTTGATGCCGGGAATGACGGGACCCAAAATTCAGTTGTTGTTGATCTCGTAGTGATTGTTGTTGAGTGAAACCAATGGCAGTGCAGAAGAAGGCTGTTGTTGGGCTGTTTTTTAGTGTAATTGATGATGGTTGATTCAGTGAGCCAACCCAAAGAAAGTTTCAGAACTGAAATTCAAACCACAACAATTGTTCTGAAACGCACGTTTTTTCTTCTTGCAGTTTTAGCAACAGTTAATTCGGGACAATAGTAGTACCAGCAACCGAGGATGACCCTTTGTGGTTATTGTTGTCGTTGCACTGTTATTAAAAATCGTTGTTGTTGTTCTTCGGAATCAACTTCTGTTTTTTTTTTGAGAGATTTTGGATGATTAGATTCGTTTTACATGTGATTTTCAAATAAGGAATGAAAGTTGAGTGTGCTCTCATGTTTTGTACTCATTCTTTTATGAGATACATTTTCAAATTAGACGTACATGTTCACATATTCATCGTAGAATCAAGGGACATGGATCAGAAGAGTGTTTGGATGACAATGGCCCTAATTGACGGAAAGCAACCCATTCATGTGGAATGTCCCCAATGTCAATAAGAATTTACGTCCACTTCTCTGAATGGGAGATAAACCAAGTTGATTGATTTTTATCATAATTATCCTCATGTATCTTTGTTTTCATCTTGTTGTTATGCATATCATCTCTCTCAACAATGGTGTCTACTACAATAACAACACAAAAGAGAGCTTCAACATATTTCATTCACTATTTCACGACGAGAGTGGAGATGAGAGAGACAAACAATTCATCAAAACAACGCTGACTCAGACGATGGTTTAGGCAATCGTCAAGTCCAAACTTAGAAACAAGTGTTGTTGGAGCACTACAATAAAAAATTCCAACCACCTTCTCTCTCTTTTCCTAGCCATCAGCTGAAACCATATTGAAATGCCTCGTTCCAACGCTTCTCGTACCTCTCGTGCTCAGTCCTTGATCGAGCAGCCTTTGCATCATCACGGAGAGGATGTTTCCTCTGAAATGTTGTTAGCTGATTTGATGAATAGTAAAAAGAAGCAAAAACCAAAACTTTCATCGGCTCAGAATACAGCAGGGAATACATTTTTAGATGACACCAACCTATCGGCAGATAACATGAGCGATACGGCATCCTCGTGTTCTGCCTCGACCACCAGTCTTACTAAGGATCTGACAAAACAATTGAAAAGTAAGTTGGTATTCCTTCCTTTGTCTAATAATGATTTTGTGATGATCGTCATCATTGTTCTGTTCCAAAACGCGAATGTTTCTTCTTCATTACCTGTTTCATTTTTGCTTTTGTATGACCTTCTTGAATGGCTCGTTTCCAATAACAACCACTGCAACACATCTTCATCTCGCCTACACTCCTCAAACAATGATCCCCTATACAACGAAATTGTATTCCATGCTTTCAATACAAATTTAATAACTTTCCGCCTTCCATCATCCTGTTCTTTGTTGTGTGATGGTTATCTTCGTTCATGATCTAAAATGCTGCTTATCCTTGAAACACCTTATCATCTCTTTCAAACAATGGCTTGAAACAAACAACTAATTGAATCAATTTCCTTACGTTATTTACTTCTCGTGCACCATTTGCCACTCAATCTCCTTTGGCCACTCTTGACTCAAACTACACACTTTGGTGAACATGACACATCTTTAAAATGATAGTGAGTGAATTGGAGCTCAAAATCTTGCTTGAGGAATTTAGAAATGCCAGTAATGAAGAGGGTTTACTCGAGAAGGAGAACTTCTTTCGAGTTGTAAAGACCACTCTTTCACAAAAATTTGACATTCAAAATTCAATGCCCGCTTTCCACAGAATTTATGAAGCTTTTGACTTGGACGGAAATGGTGCTATTGATTTTGTTGAACTCGCAACTGGATTGAGTACCTTACTATACGGAGAGGAAAAAGACATTCTAAGATGTAAGTTGAAATCCATCATTGGATTTGAGAGATTGCTCATTATTGATTTTAATGTAACACTCCATCAACAGTTGTTTTTGGTTTAATTGATGTGAATAACGATGGATCTGTGCAACAAGAAGAAATGATTGATTTCTTTAGAAAGTTTTTCAGTAAGTGTTCTTCAGTTCTGTAAAACCACAAATGTTGATCAAACTTGAATGTTTGGAAATTGAATGAACTTAATTCTTGCAGTTGGTCAAGCCAAAATGCATGGATACAAACTCACTGCTCAAAGATGGAAGACGCTCGAAGATTACCTGAGCAGAACATTTACCTCCACTGATTTGGATCAGAACGGAACAATAGAGTTCGATGAATTTGTTCAAGCTGTGGATGACCCAGATTCCCCTCTTGGAATGCTGTTTTTGTATTTCCACAGCCAGCACTAAGTCATGTACATAAATTGTTAAAATTTACAAACCTTCTTCTTACCCCAAGAATATGTTCTTGTAGTTTCAAATAACATATTGGATGTTTATTGTTTGCTGTGAGAATTCTTCGTGGTAATTTGATCCTATATCAAGACGAGTTGAGAATTGTGATGAGGACATGGGCAATTTCAGGAATTTAGCAGGAAATGTGGCCTTATTATTGCTCCTTCTTGAGTGTGGCTGCTGTGCTTGTCATCTTTGGTTTCTTGCCAAACAAGACGCTCAACAAACCCTTGGAAATTAAATAATACCAATACGAGTTGAGAATTGTGATGAGGACATAATTGAAAATACAAACGAATGGAACAGCGAATGGTGCGTATTTGAAATCTAAATACGGGTTTTAGCACACGGAAATTTTAATACCACACAAAAAAGTGTGAAGTTGTGAGAAAAACACCACAACAAAAACAACATACCTTCCAAATTGTACATGATATACATGAAAGTCAGTGGAATTAAAGGCATTCTCACCAATGTCCAGCTTAACCACAGTAGAAATCCGCACAAACTATAAACTGACTTGTCTTTCATTCCGCTTTCATATAAAAACCATCTTTGACTGAGTGATCACATCGATTATCGGCAACAAACAACAAATATTACATGTGATGATGATGTTAAGATTGAGCCATCATCACACGAACGAAACAGGATCATCACATTCAATCATCATCATCAACAACCATTAATTGTTTCATTCAATATTGGTTTGAACTTACTTGACGAACGGAGTTGTTGCTTCTGTCAATGTGAACAACAGAGCAAAAAACGAAAATCCCTCATAACTCAAAATCAAGCCCCACCCTATTCGTCACGATCAGACAACAGATGTTGGATTTTACAATGATGGATGTGGTTGACATAAAGATTGGAAAATTATATGATTATATACATATTAATGTCACAAATTAAGAAATCGACAGCACATGTAATAATGGCAAGCAAGACACAACATCGCGTGGTGAATCATTTAAATATATCATCATCGACCAGTTCCGGAACAATAACAACTACTACTTACCAACAATTCCAAAGAAATGATGCAATACCAATCCGATACCTCCCAACTCCTTATAAAACATCAGCATGAAAATCAAATCATACGTAAAATAACCGATCGTGTATTGCAAAGTCCAGTATCCAACTTCATAATCGAAACAATTTGCAACAACATCCCATCTCTTATAACATTCAGCAGTCATACAGATGGCCCACAACGCTCCTCCAAAAGAAATAATTGCATGAACATTTGAAACAAGACGAGAAACCCAATTAATTTTCTTTGAAAAAGTCAAGGAACGAAACGTTGAGGATAACATTGAACTCATTCCATAAAATACAAAAACAAGAAACGTATGGAATATGATGGAACCAATCACATTCATGAGAGTATTCTGTGGATAGGCTTTCAATGTATAATTTTCATTGGAGAAGAAGGCAAACGAGGAGGGTAAGATGCGTGAGTCTCTCGTTGTTGATATTGGCGATGATGATGATGATCGGAAATGATTTTCCAGCGCTGACATTTTTTTCGAACTGGAACCAGCACACTGTGCTCATCAATTTTGATCGAAAGTTCATTACTCTCTGTTATTGGAATTGGATAATTGAATATCTATCAGCTAGAGCAGCAGAGAGGCCGGTCATGATTGTCATTGGATGTTTGATTTTGGTCCTGAGCCGCCGCCATCATGATCATGGCCCTTAGAAAGCACAAAAAAATGGCCACCCAACGTTTGAGGTTTTCATCGCCCATTTCCCCGAGTAAGGACGATGAAGAAGAATCCAATCGCTCCTTACCGCCTCAATCTTCATCATCGGCCTCCATAGGAGTGGCCTCCATGGGTAGAAGAGTTGTACAGCAACCATTATCACCACTTACTACAACTCCCATAACGTTTGGGAGAGGTGGAGGAGGGTCTTTGTCGGGCCGTCATGCTTACCCGACGATCCGTGATGGAGTCGTCGTTGATACTACTCATTTTACTTCTGCCACTCCCAACAACAACAGTGGTGGTAACAGCTCAACCCTTCAGGCTTCTTCCTCTACCACTTCAACACCCTCGATTTCTATGGGAGCACAGAGTCAACCACCCACTCCGAGAAGAAGTAATTTACTAACTACTAGTAGTAATAGTATCGCTCACACAAACAGCAAGAATAGTCCCAATAGTGAGGAGGAAGTCATTGATCAACCCCACCAAAGAAATATTAATAGTGAAGAATCGAAGGTCCTAGGGCAAAGAGATGATATATCAAAGCTCACACTTTTGGACAAAATAAGGTTGAGAGCTTTGGCTCGTAGCAACCACAAACGTCGCCAGGATCAGAACGAGGAGGATACGAGCAGTGATGAGTTACCAATGGATCCCGTGGAGCTGAGTAGCAACAATACCGCAACAACGAGTGAAGTCAATGATACCGCTTTATTCGAAAAAGAATTTTCCCTTAAAACCCCATCCAAACCTTCCTATTCTTCGCCGACCTTTCTCCTTATGGAAGAGATTATTGATTCTTCATTATCATTTAGTACACCTGTATCGTATTCTCGAAATATTTATCCTAATTCTTCGAAACTGTCCAACAGCAGCAGCCTTAATACAACATCCACCCCTAGTGGTAGTAGGAGATCCAATTCTACACCTCCCAAATGTACCAGTACCCTTCCGATGAACAGTGGGCGAGAAGACTCTACTAAAACCACCCACAACACCTCCTCCATTCCCGAATTTTCTGCTCGTTCGTACAGCACTTCAGAGCTGACAGCTGACAACACAGCACTCCCACCTGTAAAAAATTTACAGAGCTCTCCCAAGTCGCCTCCAAGTACATCCACTGACACAATTTTCTCATTCATCCTTCCTAACAAATCTTTTGAGGCAGAGGATGCAATTTCTTCGTCACATCATGCTTCAAAATCCCTGAAAATCATTGAAGTTGGACCAGAAAAACATTCTCAATCCTCCTCCACTAACAGTTTTATACTCATTGATAAACAGGATATGGGGAAAACAATTGATAGTTTAAGGATTAATGCAGAAAATATTGAAGAGGATTTGAGAGTTATACGTTCCCAGTTTGCCAAATTTCAAGATAAATGTAGGTTCTTTTGTTCTACATAATTAATCAGATTATATCATGATTTAAACTACTTGGAATTTTGAATTATTATCAGTGAGTGAAAAAGTTGTCACTATTCACAAATCATTGGATTTATTTTGTGGCTCCTCTGATTTTGCCATAGACTCTGAAAAGTCGTAAGTTTATGCAGCATTATGCATTTTTTAAAGAAAATTGCAATAATAATATTATCCGACAAACTGTTTAAACACGAATCATCAACGATCCTATTTGTGATCATGTTAACAACTTCAAGTAAATGGAAGTTCAAACGAAAAGAAGATTTTCTTGTACTATTAGAAACTTTCACCCGAAATGAGAGATTGGAGGATTTGTATAATTTGTTAAAAGTGTATCGAGCTGGTTTAAAACAAAACGTTTTTGATTATACAGACATTTACTTGAGAAACTGTGTTGAAAAGAGTGCGAAAACATTTGAGCATAAACTGAAATTTTTACAAGATTTAGAATCAACTGAAACAGAAGTGGACTCACTTCTTAATGATATTTATGACAATATTGAAAATGTCATTGTGGAGGCTGAAAAACGAAACAGCATTGATGATCATGTTAAGGCTGTAGAGAAAAATGAAACTCTGTACAACAATTGTTTAAAGAATTATTCAGAAAATTTTGGTAAGGAAACATCATGTAAGGTGAACAGGATTAGAGCTCTCCTCGATGAAAGCCATTCGTTGATGGAGATGTTAACCATCGCGTTGAGCGATCTTTCTAGAGAATCTTTTTTTGAAATTGAGGTTTTTAAAAGAAAAATCCCTTCTGATCAAGTACGACTTGTAAAAGCAACACAATACTTGATTAATTTGATGCAACATGCATATGAAACCAAGAAGAGTCTCAAAGATGCGATTTTCAAGAAAGATGTCGAGCAAGTAAGACACTATGTGCTCAAAATTACCAAGGAATTACCCTCTCCAGGCATTGAAAACATCTTCCTTAGATCTTCGCTTCGACGTGCCCGCATATTTTTAGAACAAAATTCTGACTCGGTTTCCGAACTGGATGCAGAATTGGATGATAAGGAAAAACGAAAGCGAGAGGTAATTGAGAGAATCAAAAATATCATTGAAAAGTCTGATAATTTTAGCGCCGACAAACAGAACAAATTTACACAACTACTCTTACAATCTGGAATTAGAGATGCAACAGTTCTCAAGGAGCTTCGTTTGGCTTGGGAGGAGAAAAAGAAAAAGCTCAATGAAAATAGAATTGTCAAAATGCTCGAGAAATATATTGAAGAGGAACAAATTCAAAATATTGAGGTGTTATTGGAGTCAAATGATTGTTCAGAGCCTATCACAGAAGAGTTACGACTTCTGAAAAGAAAAGCAAAAATTCTTATTTCTAGAAAGAAAAGGCAAGCAGAAGGAGCTCTTGATGAGCACTTTCCAGAAGCGTACGACACTATGCTTGATGGTGATGCTAAAACTACAGTTACAGAGATCTCAACTGAGAAGTCAGCTCACAATTTTTGCAATCGCCTTATGCGAATTCTTGAAACGAAAAATTTGACCTATTTTGACTTGTTGGAACAAGAATTCACTCGATACGTGGACGATAGTGAGGTGTTACCGTGGTGGGACAAAGTTTGCACATTAAAGGAGCAACATGAAAGGGCAACTCACCAATTGAACATCATGATACTCAGTGGCAATAACGACTACAAGCACTTTATGGACACTCTCTCAAAAGCTAGAGAGTTCTTATCTAGAGACCAGTATGATAATTTTCTACGCCGTTGGAAAAATCACCGTGTGGAGCTGTTTGAAAGCGAAATAAGGATAGCTCTCCAGGAAGATAATGAACAAGAGATGCTCCGACTCTATGTTTATTTCCAAGCTAACAAAGGAACTATTTTTGGAAGGAATGACACAATATCAGATATGGTGAATTTGTTGCATAAACGGGCAGGTAGAATTGCTGAATGCAGACAAGAACTGCAAGAGGCCATCGAAAGAAGAGAACCGAATGAAATTGAAAGGGCAATCATTAAGGCGCGTCGATACAAGTCTTTACGGGATGAAACATCAAAAGCAGAAATAATGCTGGATTCGTTGATAGGGCAGGAGTCAAAACATCTGTATTTGTTAGAAAGGGCAATGAAATCTAAGAATCCACTTCTGTTGAGAAGATGTCTTGAGGAAGTTCATAACTTCCAACACTCTTCTGACAAATTGCACACCCTTTATCACCAAGCTGATTTACTCCTGAAAGAATTAGAAAATGAGTACCAACTCGTAGAAGATTTGGAACTATGCATTCAAAGTAAGGACCTGGAAAAAATTCTTGATTTGAGAGATAAGTGTAAAAACCTTCGACATATCTCTGCAGAACAGGTTTTGAAGGACTGTGATACCTTCATTAAGCAGTCTCGTGAGAGTGTACAGCTCGTGCGAAGTTGTATCACTGGCACATTCTGTACAAAGCAAGAGTTTGAAGATTACATGAAACAACATATAATTTCGATGCAAGACAAGACATTACTTAGGAAAGAATGGATCAACATTTCCAGTACAAAGATTTTGCACGATATGATTTACGGAATTCAGTCATGTGACATACGCGGCCTCCGAACTGTTATAGATAATACCAACGATTTTCTTTTGTCCATTGGAAATGATGTTCATTTTGAAAGTGTGGATACTTTGAGAATCAAGCTAAAGCAAGCTCAGGAACTTGTGATTCGGATAGAGAAGCTGAAAAACGAAATGTCTACGGAGATTATTAATGATCAAACTATGGAGACAGTATCGAAGGCGTTACAGGAGGCATCTGGGATTGCGTGCCTTAAAGATGAATGCACTATGGTACAAAAAAGAGTTCAATTATTTATGATGGTGAAGAAGATACTGCAAGAAGATCCAAGACCAGTATTGAAAGACGTTGAACACGTCATGCAACAAGCACTCTCTTTGAAAATTCTAGATGCAGAGACATTGAAATCTCTTTTTTTGCTAAGAGAGCGTTTGAGTGAAAAGGAGTATTTGAAACAAGAATTGGAAACAGCTTTACGTAATAAGGATTCTATCTCTCTTCGATATTGCCTTGAGAGAGGAAAATATTTATTACCTGACAGCATGGAAAAATATCGTAATCAAATTGATCAAGTTCTTGCACAGCAAGAAAATGCAAAAGCGGAACTGTGGGCCATCACAAAACGTTTTGTTGAGTTGAAAGTGTTCGATGAAAACGAATATCTTAAATTCAGGGATATTTTACCTGAACAAGAAATCAACGCTCAAAAGGAAATGGTTTTGAAAATATGTCAACAAGATCACGAACAGGCAAAATTAACACATACCATTGAAAACCAAATTAGGGAGCAAATTCGAGAAAACGAAAAGAAATTGCATTTACAGAGGTCCACATTGGAAGAGAGGCAGCAAGAAAAGGAGCTTATTCTTCAGACAAACCTTTCATTAGAACTTGATGATTCAAAATTTGAGCAAGGATTGTGAATCTCTCAAACAACAAGCAATCGACATCGAAGCAACAAGAGATCACATCGATCAGATCAAAGTAGAAAATGAAAATATATTGACAGAACAGAAAGAAAGAATTCGTATTGCTCAACATCAATTAGCGCAACAAGAGGATGAAATTAGGGCCAACAAACAATATATTGAAGAGATTCTTACTCTTATCAATCAAAAGAAAATAGATTTTGAGAATACACAACAACAAATGATGCTTTTACAGCATGAACATAATTCGTTGCAGGTTAAACTTCACAACCTCACACAACAGATCCAAAATGAGAGGACTGATATTGCTAACCTTCAAGAAGGACTTGAGGCCAAAGAACAAGAGATAGTATTGTTGAATAATACAAAACAGCCACTCTTGAAATCTTTAGAGCAACTACAGGAGAAGTGCACGACCCTGAACGAAGACTTAGAAAAACTCAGATTGCAACAAGAAACCTTGATAAACGAGGAGTTGAATGCAAGGAAAAAATTGGAGTCGATCAAAACAACATTTGATCTTCAATTAATGAACGAGAAAGAGCAGATTGAAAACACTGAACGTGATATAGAAACGCTTAAAAGTGAAATTTCAAAGTTTGAAAAAGAGAAAGCTGACAAGAACTTGGAAAGACAGGTCTTGGATCTGGACCTGAAGAACTGTCAAGAAAGTATATCCTCCATTCAAAACTCTATAGAGAATCAACGGCAAAAGATTAAGGATTTGAAGGATATCGCACAAATGAGAGATGCAGAATGTGTTGAATTGGCAGCATTAGCCCAACAAGAACAACTCGTTCTTGATGAAAAGCAATTCAGATTGCAAGAATACACGAAACAACGTGTAAAGCTAGAAGAATTGAGGCAATTAGAAGAGAAGAAATTGTCAGAGGAGATTAATGCTTGTGAGCAATTGCATCAAGAGATATTACACTTGGAAAAGATTCGTAATGACAAGGAAGAGCAGGCAAGAAATATGCAACAAGAAAAGTACAACTTAGAACAAGCCATGAGAAACAAGTTAGAGGACAAACTTGAGGAGGAAAACACACAAATCAAGTTGCTTGAGGAAGAGTGCAAGAAAAAAGAAGAAGAACGATTGTTGATGGCTAAATTACTACAGGAAGAAGTTCAACGCGTTCAAAATCAGAAACAAACCAATGAAATCACGCTTAGAGATCTAATCAATGAAGCTTCAGGATTAGAATTTGATATTGAAAATGCAACTGCAAAAGTTAACGAGCTACAAAAACTGCTCGCTCTCAAAGAACGCGAGGCATCAACGCTCGAAGAGCGTCATGTAGAGCATGTGAAACGAATAGCAAGTCTCCAAAAATTGATAGAACAAGAGGAGGAAGAATTTAAGAGGGAACAAAACAGCATTGCAATTCAAAAAGAGTCGAACCAGACTGTCCTCAAAAATCTCAAAAAGCAACTACAAGACGAGGAAAATAATCTGTATGAATTAACAGATCTAATCCAGAAGAAGACACAAGAAAATAACAAATTGAAGGAAGACATCACCCTTCTGAATCAGCAACACTTGGATTTAGAATCGATACTGAAAGACCAATCGATCATTTTGCAAGAGCTTCAGAAACTGAATGATCTCAAACTTGAGCTTGAACAAAAGGAGGCAGAAAAAAATCAAGCACTGGAGCAAATCGAACTCATTTCTCAACAAAAAAAGCAACTCGAAAGCATGAAGATGACTGTAATGGAAGATATGAATCAGTGTCAAGAACAATTGGAAGAAAATTTGATGAAAGTTAAAGAGTTAGAGGAACTGATCAAGAAGACACAACTCCAGAGAGAGTCACAAGCTGAGGAGCTTTCCAAGAGAGAGGCAGAAATTCTTTTGGAGTTGCAACGCCAATTGAAAGAGCAGGAAGAAAAATTAAAGTCTCAAGAAATGGAAGAACAAATGAAGTTAAAAGACGAGGAAGAAAGAATAAGCCAAATACATGAGTTAGTGAAATTAAAAGTGAAAGAAAGAGAACAGCTAGAGTTCGAATTGGCGCAAGCAATCGACCAAATGAAACAATTAGAAGAACAACAGAAGCGAGATAATGCTGAAAAACAAACTCGTCTGAACACTTTATTTCACACACATCGCCTACTTGAAGAACAACATGACAGTGAGACCACATCCATTAAGAATTTAGAGTTGTCCTTACACAAAAAGCAGCAAGAAAGGCATGATTTGGAAGAATTATTACAAAAAGAGGAGTGTATAGCTCATGAAGAGAGTATCAAATTAAAGGAAGCAGAACAGAAAAAGATCGTTCAACAAGAGAAGCTGAAGGAGCTACAGCAAGAACATGCCACCATTACAGCACTTGTCAAGAAGGAAGAGACAATTCTGAGAGTTGAGAAGGAGAATGTGAAGAGATTGCAAAATGATATCCAAAACCTCCAAAGAAAACGTTCTCAATTGGAAGAAAAGTTGAAAAATAGCATGTCCAAAGTTAGCGAGTCAGCAGTTGATGATGCTCATATGGATCAAGCAAGTTCTCCACTTGGTATGGATTCTACTATCATCAATATTTCTCCTCTCAATGATACAATTGCTATGTCCACAATGAATAAGGCCGACAAGATGGTTGATGAATTTTCTGTCGACTCTTTACCATCATCAACCGAAGAACGACGAGATACAACTAAAACCACTCCTGTGGAAGACAAGACTGCACTTACAGAAAAAAAGAAAGCCATTCTTCCAAGTAAGGCCAACAAGAAACCAACTCCAGCCTCAATTGACCTTATTGACTATCTTTTGACTGAGCTTCACAAAAAAGGCAGTAAGGGCGAATTTCCTCAAGATGACAAGAAACACTACATTCTACCTCTCAACGATGACCTCTTAATTGCACTTGTACAACAGTACGCATGTATTTTATGTGATAAGTGCATTATTGGAAAAGGAGATTTGTCTCGATTTTACCATGTAGTATTTCCCAAGTTTTTAGAGAGCTTGTCCTTTCAAATCAAAGCTGAACAGAATGATATAGAGGCACAGCAACGATCGAAAAAACTTTTTGCCAAACTGAGACACGTTAAAAAAACTTTTGCTGAATTAGAACATGTCAAATCATTGGAATCCGCAAAAGAATATACGACCTTGTCTCTGCTCTTTATATTCTATTCATACATCTATGGAGTGTTTACGAAAGAATTTTGGGATTATTATTGTTCTGCCTTGGATTTTTTGAAAGAGCACCATGATAGCTCGTCGATTCTTGTCTCAAACGCAGACTCACGTGAGGACTTGAATTTCTTAGTGAAGAAACAATCAAAATTCAAATGTATACTAGCTGATTTTGAAACTGTTGTAGACCATCAAAAGGAAGTTGTGGAACTTTTACTGATGGATAATCATAATAGTCATCAGTGTCTGAACATCCCTCCAGTGGAGAGACTGAAAGGAGTACTCTATGAAATTCGTCGACGAGAGCTTTCAAGTAGTGACAACAAAGACAATGAACAGTCTGAGTCCATATCTGAAATACTTCGCATCAAATTTACAGCGGGTTTATTGTTCACAAGTGAAGTTGGTTTTCGACAATTTAAATTCTTTGGAAGATATTTCTTCTGGGATCATTTAAAATTTTATCTGGAAAAAGTTGCTCCAAAACAGAGTTCCAGTACTGCTACGACAACATTAATTCAAGAGTTGTATCAAAATACCAACGAGAGAATGTCTACCCTCGTTTCAAAAGAGCCAAACGATTTGAAATTTGCCTTATTTGTGTGCATGGCCATTAATAAGAAAAAGCTCGAGGAGATTTTTAGAGCGCTCTTTGTACATCCTCAAATTGGCGAATATTTCTCAGAGGATGCGATTATTCGTTCAGACAAGGTGAAAGAGGTGCTTTGGATACTTGCTCAAATTGACGCATTCACTTCTCTTCCAGAAATTGACATTTCACAGGTGAACAATTTACATTTTGATTATGAGAAGGGATCTTGGATTTGTGGTGTTTAAAAGGGTTGTCCATTTGCTGAAATTAAATGTCGACATATTCCCACCAGAATGAAAAATAAATATTTCATGGTGGTAGAGGTTGAAACGTTGTTCAAAATTTTATTATTCATTTACATTTCTCTGAATTAAAAAGTCACACAATTTCTTGTCCATCTGGCAAATATGGGTTAATAACCAATCAGTAAGGAAATTAAATAGGTCTGATTAATAAAACATTCAAAATGTAAGCGAATGACATAAACACACAACACATACCTTTACCAATATTTTCCACGGTCATGTTAATAAAGTCGGTTCTCAAGTTGAAGATGGTTTTGACGAAAAGTTCGTGTTTTTCTTTGTGCGCTTTTTCATCCTCCTCCACGTAGTGATACTTTTGCATTAAATCCTCCTCTTTCTTAAAGTGAAAGTCTGTATATTCCACCAGGTTATCAAACACACTTCCTATTTCATATCTCATATGCCCGTCTTTTACAGCCTCTGCCAACTCATTAATAAGCTTGACCAGTATTTTATGTTGTTCGTCAATGATATGAACACCAAGAGCATAACCTGGTTTCCATGGCATTGCAATATCAGCTCCAAAAAGGAGATCTGGTTGTTGATGGAATTCGAAAATTAAGAATTATCATGTGGTTTGACAATCAAAGGTTTAAATGATTCAGACAAAATGTAATTCAGTACCAAACGTGGATCACAATCATGATGAATACTTACCCTTATCCGAGTGGAATACAAATTCTGGAATATCGTCCACATTTGCTTTCTTTCGACCTAGCAGGGTCGTTTGAGGTCTTGGTTTTTCACTTGGTTCCGAGGATGGCTTTTGTTCTCCATTGTTTTCTGAATTGGGTTGAGAGGAGGTTTTATCACCTTTGTTTGATTGAATCGAGTCTTGTTTTGGTTGTTGTTGCATTTCCTTTGGTTGTTCATGAAACGATTGTTTTTGCTGATCTTTCATTGCAGAATCAACATTATTTTTGGAGGAAGCTGACCCATTGTTCTTGCTATTCTGCACGGTGGCCTTTTGATCGTTTACGACGGTTTTATCCTGGTCTTTGCGGTTGGTGTTTCTGTTAGCGGACTTATTGGAGTCTATGCTCTTTCTAGAGTCTGTACTCTTTCGTCTATCCACATTGCTTCTGCTTGAGGAGGACCTTCTTCCAACTGATAATCCAGAGCCCATCTTGAATTTAATAGGTATCAAGAGATTTTTGTAGGAAATATGTGTTTTTGAGGTTTGTATATGTACAGGTTGAGCTAATTCAGAATGAGGGGAGTGTCTTCTTGTATTCAAAGAAAAAAAGGAAATCAAAGAGAAAAGAATATTTTGAGATAAATTACTACCGATATGGATGAAAAGATCACTAGAGATATACGAGTATCCGTCAGTAGAAGAATTTGACTCTGATGATGGCGACGAACGTTTTCAATAACGACAATTTTTTTTAATCGTTATTTTACAGTTGGCGCCAACCGAGGAATCTCTTTTGGGAATTAAAACTCTTTCCTGAACTCGAGAATATGTACTTGACAAAGACAAAAGAGGAATGGATCCGCAGTTTGTGTCATTAAACCCTTGAATATCATGTCGGGATTCGAACAGTTGCCAATAGACAGTAACAACACTAACCATAGAGATTGAAGAATTTCTTACGATCCAGTTTGCAAACATGACTAAGGAATTGTTGACCTTCTTAAATTTGAGAACACACCTCTCTGTTTTCACAAATTGTCATCAATTCGTTTGGAAACTGTTGTCCAGTGATATTCCTTGACTTTTCATGGAGTAAGATGTTGGAGGCAACAAGAAATTCTAATTTCTTCCATTTGAATGGTTGCTCTTTGGATACTTTAAGAGAGTCACATTGCCAGAATTGGACGAAAGTTTGAGAGATACTTTTAAGGAAATAATGACGAAAATACAGAGTATTAAAAATTCATCCTCTTTTTCCTCTCATGAAAAAGAAAACGAATCAAACTCGTTCATCTCTCTCTCAACAACAACAACAAGAACAACAACAATTATCGTCACCACAACGATCGACTCTCCTAATAAACCCATCATAAACCCATTTTTGGAATTTTTAATGCATTCTCATTCCAACCTTCTCTCCACACTGATCCTTTTCGAAAATGATGCAAGAAGAAGATTTCATGTCCACTCCTTCACGTGGAGGAGGGGGCGACAGCGGCGGCATCATGATCACTTCTTCAAACAACAACAACCTCAAGAATAACAACCTCAACGAACGATCGGAACGATCAGATTTCTCTCTAGATCTCTCTTCCTCACAACTCGACGTTGAACACGACATGAACCATCGAGATCATGTCATGGATGATGGCAGTGGTGGAGAATTGGCATCATCCTCATTGTCTCAATCCATCATGATGATTGGAACAGGTGCAGGGAATGGTATCCCTTCAAATCATTCTGCCATCATGATGGGAGAATATGGACAACTCGATGCTGAGAGTTCAAAACCTGTACTGAAAAGAAATCCATACCTTTCCTTGTTGTTTCATAATAAGCGATTTATGATTATTTGGATGGCAGGAGTGTTGTCTGGAATGGGAAATTATTTTTCAGAAATTGGTAAGTGGTGTTGTTGTTGAAGAGTGTGCACATGGGATCTGACTGTATTTATGGTTGTCAACTTGCTGAAACTCATGTTGGTGACATATTTTTCCAAATTTGGATTTGACACTTTCTTGGCATTTTCATGTTAGGAGTCATTTATGAAGTGGAGAATCGAGCAACCTTTGGTTTTGCCACAGGTGCCCTATTCATTTCCATCTTTGCTCCTTCCTGTCTCGCAATGCCTTTCGCCGGAGTTTGCAGTGATCTCTTCGATCGAAGAAAAGTTTTAATTATTGCAAATATTTTGAGAGGAATTGTTGCTTTTTGTTTACCATTCGGATTTCTCGTTCAAAATTTAGGAAATGGTCCCTTATTTGCCTTCTATTATCTTGAAATGTTTCTCATTTTCTTTATTAATGCCTTTTACGATGCATGTCGAGGATGCTTAATGCCACTTGTCGTCGATCATCATGATCTCATTGCATGCAACGCACTCGATAGTCTCACCTGGCTGTTTTGTTCCTATGCTGGAGCTGCCATTGGAGGATTTGTGAGGGCTGCTTTTGGATTGTTGACAGTCTATTTGGTCAATGGTTTCTTGTTTGTGGCAGCACTCTTGTTGACCATTTGGTTGATGTGGTTTCCTGAATTAAATCCACCAAAACCTGCCAACACTCTGAAAGGACTTGCTCTCATGAAACACAGTTTTGTCGAATTGTTTCAAGGATTTAAATTATTATTTGGAGGAAAGGGTTATTTGTTTAGCTTTGCCATTATGAAATTGGTGGGAAGTTTTATTTGGGCTTCTGTTGAATTTATTAACGTGAAAATTTCAGAATTCCCAACTATTACCATTTTAAATAGTCCAGAAGATACCAACACCATTGCATACTGTTTGTTCGGGGTTGGAAGTGGAATAGCACCCATGTTGTGTGAATTGTTGTTGGGAAATCGAATTCGACGATCCGTACGGAGTGCCTTTTGGTTACGTTTCGTCATTCTTGTTTGCTTTTTATTCATTCCATTGGGATTTTTATTAATGTCCTTCACAGTGCATGCCTCCATGTTCGTCATTGGAAATTTCATTTTGGGTTCAGCAGGAGGTGTTATTTGGGTTTATTCCATGTCAGCCATTGAACAATTGACACCCAATCACTTTTTAGGACGAATTACTGCCTTTGACATATGTTTTGGATTTGGAGCTGGACAGGCATTAGGTGTGATGGTACCTTCTCCATTGTTGTATGATTTTATTGGATTGAAACAACCACACTTGTTTGCATTGGTCATGTTTTGTATTGGTTGGGTGGTGTTTGTCATGTGGGTGGTGTGGTTTTATTTGACACGAAATATTGATCAACATCATCATCAGCAGGTGATGACCATGCATGATGACATGGAGATACATGACAACAATAAATGAAGACCTTGATGGAAATTAGGTTAATTATTGAGCTACTGATGTCACTCAATACAATACCTTCTCTTTCTCAATTTGAAAATGTCACACACAGCTGTACTACAGACCATTTCCTCAATCTGATTCATGATCTCTTTCTGTAATGTCGAACCAACTCTCGCCAGCATTATAGGATGTGAATTCGGGTGAAAGATCTGCAACATTCACTTGATCCTGTTGTGACAACGAAGATCCATTCTTCTTGGGTTTTCTACTTCGACTTTTCTTTTTTGTGGCAGCGTTCGTTTGATTATTACCAGTGGAAGGGTTTGAATTGCTATTTGCATGAATTAATTCTGATTCAATGCCATTAGCAGTGGTGTTGCTATTCATTGACGAACTTGTTGTAGTATTCTCACGACCGCTGGTCGATCTTTCCAAATTTTGGAGTGACGAACTTCTCGCTACTGCTGGAATATGGTTGGAACTTTCACCAATAGTTTGTGTTGTTGAAACTGGTGGAAGAAGTGGATTTCGTTTGAAAGAAGAAGATGAATTTGATGCATTGCTTGCTCCTGACACATTTCTTGGTCGTGAAGGAATACCACTCCCCACAACAACAACTGGTGAAATGTTTGTGGGTGGAGGTGGCGGCGGAATCATACCATACTCCAAATTGTAAGGCATTGAAAAATTGGTTTGTCTCGGAGAGACAGGGACAGTTGAAATTTGTTGGTGGTGAAGATGTGAATTGGGGTTGTTGACATTGGAGTAGGATATATTGGATGATGACGATGTCGAAGAGTTTGACGATGAAGAGTTTGAGTTGTTACTAATACTATTATTCGTATTCGTATTGGAAGGAATTCGTTGCTGCATTTGATTATGATGCATGGAAATGGCAACTGCTGCCGGGTGTCGAAATCCATAGTATGGATTCGAAAGCATTAAAGTGAGATTGGAGAGATTGGTGGAGAGTAATTTCAAACTGTCCTTAATACCCTCACATGTGTTGGTCAGATTTCCCACTGATTGAATAATATTATTGGCTGTCTCTGTAAAGTAGGCTGAGGATGATCCTGCTGCAATATTGGGGTCAACAGGTAACATGGTAATCGATGAGGATGAAACTGAGCGTTGATGTGACGTGGTGGAATGTTGAGTGTTAACATCTCCATGAGAGTCATTAGTCTGGTGAGAGGATTGATATGATGAATTTGCTAGCATTCCGGATTGTGAAGAGGAATTTTCAACGAACGAGTGGTGTGCATTGGGTGGAGACATGTACGAAGTGGGAATTAATTTGGCCGCTGCAAGAATTTTCTTTCGAGGCCCAAATTTTGAAATTCCCAGTTTGAACAAGTCTGCATCGGTGAGCAGTGGAATGCACTCCAAGTCAATCTCTTCCTGTAGAAAAATACTTGCATAACGACCAAGTCCAAGATTAACCAACCAATTTGTAACCTCTTTGACTTCCTTACTGCCAAACATTTGATCTCCATTTCCAGTACTGAGAGTTTTTCGTTTGGCACTGCTTCGTTTTCGTCGTGCGGTTTTTGTTTTGGTCGATGTGACATCAGTACTTTCGTTAGCGTTTGGTAAATGTGAAACGGCTGTCAGATCTTTAGTGGTGCCACCAATAGTGTCACTTCGTTGTTTTTCTTCTGGACCTCCTTCTATTTTCACATCACTTCTTAGCTCGAGATAGGTCTGTGACAACTTGTCTAAATATTGCGACAGATATTGGCCTTTCGAGTACTCGACTGTATCACTCAATAATAACTCATCATCGGATTCATAACCATACGTTTCATAAATTCCCACCTTTTCAAATGCTGCCTTAATATCAAACAAGTAGAGTTCTTTAAATCGATGATTGCCTCCACCTCCTCCAAACACGTACAAATAATTGTTGTCAACGAGACACGTCGTGTGGGCACATCTCGCTTTTGGACTCTTAAATTCAATACGTCTTGCTTTGTGTGACTGTAAATCAAGTATGAATAAATCTTCAAAATATTTAGCGTCATCTCCTCCCCACAATATCAATAAATGTCGACCTAAAATGATGTTGGCTGTATGAGCAGCTCGAGGTGCAAGAAATGGCCCAGAATCTGGCAATTCAATTCGTGTCCAAACAAAACTCGTCAAATCGAGCATGTATAAGTCATTGAGCATACTCGTTTTAAATACACCACCAAAGACGTACATCTTTCCAGAATGCACACAAGCAGAGTGTCCCCATCGAGCAGAAGGCTTATTTTCAGATTCAGATGGTTGGCTCCACTCCATTTCGTTCACATCTAAAACCCAAATATCATCAAAAATTCTATTTTTTCCTCCTCCGCCGTATAGTATCACTCGAGAGCTATCCTCTGTGACAACAGCTGTATGCCTACTTCGTGGAGCAGGATATATTTCTTTCATGGTGAAATTTAAGGAATCAAGTTGTTCATGATGAGAGGGATTTCCGAAACCAATCAAGTCTTCCTTAGTTCCCGATTGATTTGCACGAATAAATTGTTCCACTACTTTTGATGAGACGAGTGGATTTTTGTTTTCTTCTCCTTCATTCTCCACTGTTCCGCTAGAATTATTCTTATTATTTGCAATTTCTTCTTGAAGCTTGTGAAATTCTTCCTCTGTTAAAATAATGTCGTCATCAGAAATGTAGACTCGAACACGACTCGATACTTTGGGTCGAGTCCAACGAAACATGTTACAGCACTGTATCGACGAGTCATTCGTTGTTGAAAGTAATTGCATTTCCTTTTTAAACTCATCATCATTTTCTGTGACAATTTCCATCACTACCAAATCAGACAAGTAATGCATTCCATTACCTCCTCCAATAAACAAAAGTCTACCCTTCTCTTCCGAAAGGACCGTAATAGAATGTCCAGATCTCGGACTCGGCGTACTTCCAAACGTCTTTACAGGTTGTTTCCATGTATTCGTGACTGCATCAAATAAATGTACATCATTGAGCATATTGGCTCCATCAAATCCTCCGTGAATCATGAGCGTTGGATGATTGGAGTTGATATTAGGATGCTTCAGCATGACGCTACAATGTCCCCATCGTGCAGATGGTGACGTTCCTGAGGATGGGCTCGGTATGGACCACAACCTCCGTCTTCGTATGTTGTTGTTGCTGCAGGTTGTAGTGGCCACGGATGAAGCTTGATCGGACTGATCCGCTAAAATGTATTCCTCTTCATCTTCCTCTGTATATTCTGAATTTATCATTTGATAATGTTGAGCTGGTAATTTTGTATTTACAAGAAATGTTTTTGATGATGATGGAGTGGTTCCGAGGTTGTTGTTATGTTGGTTTTCAAAATTCTACTATCAATACTATTATTTTGTTGGTGATGATGATGAGTTGTTTACGAGTGTTGTTGGGAATTCATATAATAATACTATTCTTTTTCATCAACGATGATCATCATAAAAATAAGTAGCTACCCTCCTCTACTCGTATCAACGATCGTATTCTCGAGAAAAGAAAACAATTCAACAACAGATTAAATATTCGGGTGTTGTTGTTGAAAGGATACCCCACAATTAATACCGTGTGCTTTTTTTTGTAATCTCTCTCAAATCCTCTTTATATTGGTCATCATGAACTTGGTCAAAACAGAGGACTTCAAAGCACAAAAACCAAGCGTTAAAACATTGTTGAATCCCTTTTACTCCCAAATAAGTATTTTACAAAAACTCAAAATCATTTGATCTGCTTCCTTGTCAAGTCTTTTTATTAGTAATAATCCAAATCCTTATCGAGAACATAATCATAGGCCTCATCTTCACTCATCTTTCCTTGTTGAACCCATTGATTCGTTTGTTTGATACTCTTCTCTCTCATCTTGTTCGAAACATAGCCCTGGACTTGTCCCATTTTCTCAATGGCTGTCAGAATCCAAGAAGGCATGCCAATCATCTTGGAAATTCCTTTTTTAATGGTCCATGCAGTTCCTTTCTTGGTGACCCATGATTTCACTTGTTGAAGCTCTTCATCTGAAACGTAAATGAAATCATCATCGTCAAGATAAATTTGGTTACGATAGTGATCAGTCTTGGTGTTGGATGGCATTGCTGTTGATTGTTTTTTGTGAATTGGTGCGGATTATGATTAAGTGGAGCTAATTGCAATTTATTTGAGATCACATTCTGAAAATATTTTGTAATTCTATTCGAAATACCTAATAAGGACAAATTCACGTTCTCAGGTATGTGTTCAATAAGCACGAGCCCATTATAATGATCTCTTACTTCACGTGAACAACAAGTTCAGCTGAACAGTGTTTATTATACAAGACCTAAAGACCTATGGCCATTGAAAGACATGTGGCGAGCAATCAAAATATTTCATCAAAACAATAAAAAATGCGACCCAAAAGCTATAACCCTCTCGATCCCATTCTTCAAATCCAACCCGAAGCTGGAAAAGAAAGCCTTCAAATGAAGGAGATTTTGGTTCGGGGAGTGGAACGTACCAATGAATCCAAATTGAAGAACGCTTTTGAAGAAACAAAGAAGGCTAAAAATTTAAATGAATTGAATGAAGCGATTAGTGTTGGTTTGGAGAGATGTAGTAAATTGGATGTATTGAACAATTTGAATGTCATTCTTGATACGGATGAGAACAAAAATGTTGTACTCGTTTTGGACTGTAAGGAGAAACAATCAACACGTTTTTCTGTGGGTTCTACAGTGAATGACAAGGGCCAAGTCAAGGGAGAGGTTTCACTCGGATATCGAAACTTGTTGGGTGTAGCCGATAGGTGGGATATTGATGCTAATTTCGATAAGAGTGGCTTGACTTTTGTGAGTCATGCCTTCTTTCCACAAAGTTTCAATAACGATGGTGCTCTCTATTTGAGTGGATATTTGCTGGGAAGTAGAAGAATTACAAATCTCTTGCAAGAGAAATCGAATGGTGTTTCGGTCCGAGCTGAAATTAATGATAGACACACCATTTCCTATGATTTCGAGCTCAGAAGAAATGAAGATGTGAATGCCATCTTCAGAAAGGCATCATCATCGGGCTCCTTTAATCGATTCTTCTCTTCATTTTTCAATACCAAGACTCAAGAATCGGAACCTGTTCTTGACCATGATGACTCTCATGTGAAGAGTCAAGTTTGGACCGAAGTGAGAGAACGCAGTGTGAAATCATCACTCAGTCACATTTATCGTTATGATACAAGAGACTCTGCTGCCACACCATCACAAGGAGCCTTCTTTAAATTAGTTCATCGATTGGCAGGATTGGGCGGTGATGTGAAACACTACTCGGTCGACATGAATGGTGAAGTGTTCGTTCCACTCATTACCGATACTCTTACTGCTGCCTTAAAACTCAATATTGGCACGATAGTTCCTCTCGATCGACAAAACGATACCTTTATTTCTCTCAATGACCGATTTGTGGAGAACGTTCGTGGATTCCCTGCGGTAGGACTGGTTCATCCACGCTCCGAGGAAGTTTATGGAGGTAATGTGAAGGCTCTAGCAACCGGAAGACTTGTTTTCCCATTCCCAATTTCTTTCCTTCATCAGTTACTTGGCTTGCATTGTCAAGCATTCTTTGATGCAGGAAATGTGGCCAATCTGAACGATTACAGTGAAAAGGGTATTCAAGAGTTTAAGGAAGAATTCTCAAAGGGTCTCCACACTAGCTTTGGCTTTGGTCTTGCCATGATGTTGAGCTTTGGTAGAATTGAATTCAATTTCGCCAAGCCATCGACACTCTTCAATGGCACTAGCAATTTACCACCCACTCTTCAAAACTTTAAACAATTTTCAGTCAACTTTGTGTATAATGAATAAGGTGGACCATGGTATGAAACATTATCGGGCTTGTGAGGTAATTATTTATCAGGTCACACAAAGTAGGTTTGATTTTGCATTTGGGTTTAAACCCTTCTTCTGGATGAATCACTCACCACAATAGTTAATTATAATAAATTGATTTCAGGCCAATTTTGGTAAATATTTGGTAAATTTTTAAGGTCGGGTATTTGAGTATCTCGAATCATTACTTCGTCATGGTGGATGATGAAAACTTTTACCCAACACAAAAAAAATTCAGGGATGGGTTTATTCGATGATAAACGTTGTTCGATGGTTTTATGTACATTATTTACAAGCCGAACGTAAGATACGTAGTGACTTCCTAGCAGGCACCCCGGAAGTAAAGGTGTTTAAACTGCTCACGATAACAGCAGCAACCCCTGGGATTCGAACGCTGGACCAGTTGGCTGCCACAGTTCCAGAAAAACCACTCGGCCATATGCGGGCAGCTACCCAACACAAAAAAATGTCCAGTAAGCAACACTCAAACTCTCCATCACCGGTGCAAGATCTCATCAGACTCTCAAAATTTGGAGGTAATCAATGGTGTGCCGATTGCAGAGCTTCGAAACCTCAATGGGTGGATGTAACACAAGGAGTTTTTATTTGTATCAAATGTGCTGGAATCCGTCGAAGCAATATTTCCGTTTCAATCTGCCGAGTAAAATCATTGACATTAGATCGGTGGACTCACACAGAGTATGAACACGTACAATCTCTCGGAAATGTGATTGTGAATAACAAGTTAGAGGCAAAACTTGATTCCGAAACGAGATCACGTTTTGTTAATAGTGATTCATCGAAATTAATGGAGACATTTATCGTGAGCAAGTATGTGCATAAGGAATGGGCTCAAGATATCAAATCGGAAGAAAATAATGAGTCTCATGGTGAAGATGAAAAGGATGACATGACGGTACCCTCTGCATCGCATTCCATCGAGTCACCAACAAAAGATCAATTTTCTTCATTGTTCAGTAGAAAATTAATTTTCGATTTTAAAACGATTGCCAATTTAAGTCTTTCCGATCAGTTTTACAAAAACTGTAGAATAGCCATGAACGAGAATTTTGTTTGTCTCTTGAAACCGAACGAGGATACTATGTGTGATACACAGGATTACATTCGATTTAGCATAAAGACGGGAATTATTTCGAAAAGACAACAAATTACAAATAGTACATTACTGATTTCATGCAATGTGGATGGAAAACTTGAATTCCATTTACCATCTGCTCACTTACAAATTGTGAATACTCGAAATTCAAAAATAGAAAAGGACATTATTATTTCAGGAAATTACATTGAATTTGCTAAATGGTTGGATGATCACACTGTTGCTTTTGTATCGTGCAGTTCGAGCGATCATTCAAGTGGAGAGAGATGTCTATATCATTGCACAAAGGATTTGACATTGGACAATACTGTTCAATGGAGCTTGATAAAGATCTTTGAATTTTCAAATCAACCTGTGGAAAAGAAAGTAATAGATATTGAAATGAACATCTCAAAAGATCAACATATCGTCAAGTTATTGAATAAGGATTCGAAGTTGTGCACATGTATATTCTTATCAACCATTTCTAAAAAAGTGTCACCAAGCGAAAGGAGCACTGAAATTTCAATCAAGTAGAACAATAGAATATCCGGCTACCCATATTGTGAACGAAAAATTAGGAATTTGTTCTTGTTTGGATTGTTCTGGAACATTAATTTGTTTTGACTTGTACAAGCTTGAAAGAATTCAAAAGGATAGAATTCCACATATATTCTTACAAGTAGTTTCAACAGAGAATGACTTTCTTTGTTTGGACTCATCTTTGAAATTATTTAAAATTACATTTAGCGTCCAATATTTGTTGACGATAGCAATTCAAGATCAATGGAAGAGAACTCTTTTCGAATACACACCCAGGAAAGAAATTGAAAATTGTATTGAGCCCATTTGTCATTTAAAAATATTTGCTAGAGATCAGCATCAACGTGGAAGAATTACATGTGTGAAAGCAGTTATCTCTAAATATTACCCACAACTGTGGCATAACGTTATTGAAAAAGATCTCGAATGTCCATTCCTGTCACAACAAGAATTATTGGTTTTGAACGAGTTGATGGCATGCTTAATGTATGGAAAATCAAAATTTGAAAGTAGAGATTTATTTTCACTGGCATGTATTTTACATTATTGCGCGTCAGAGTTTCCGGAACTGACCACACTTCTTGAAACATCCTTTTCAGAAAGCATTTCCATGGAAAATGTTTTTTCATTAGTTGAGAACATCCGTAATTTTTTGCTTGATCATCCAGACAGCACTCTATTGAGAAAATATTTAACAGAATGCTATCAATTTTTAAAAGAATGCGAAACGGAAGAAAACAGTGAGCAATTGGGACCATTTTTACGTGAAATCAATGAATATCTTGAAATCAATGGGATGAATAACGAATTGACGAAGCAACAACAATCTCAACAGGCCCAACATGAGCCACAAAACTCTCTGGGCTCACTCTTCTATTCAATGATCCTCAAATGAGTGATGTTAAGGTCGATGTATTCGGACAAACCTTTCATCTCCACAGAACCATTCTTTCCAACGCAAGTACCTTTTTCGAAATTTTACTGAACGAAGAATCTCCATATAGTGACATTTCAAAAGATGATTTTTTAGTATTGCAAGATCCTTGGAACGAGCAACTCAATCCATTGAATTCGATGGAACACCAAGGAAACTCACAACATATCGTACAAATCAAATCTACTGCATTAATTATTTTACTAAAGTATTGCTATTGAATTTTGGATCATGCGTTGCAAATTGAAAATTCAAAATTACAAGGCACTAACGATTTCGATGAGGATTACTTTTGGAAAAATTGCGACCAGAAAAATCAGCAACAACAATCAGTCACCATCACAACCGACACCACAGATTGAAACTATTCCACACTTGGAAGTTTCACAAATCCTGACCTTATTTACCTATTCCAATTTCTATCAAATCACCTCACTCAAGCGACACTCCATTCAATTATTCAAACATCAATTAAGTGTCGACAATTTTATTGAAGCTTGTTATTGGTTCACTACGTATCGTTTAGAGTCCAATGAACAGTTAAACCAAGTTCTCCTTGAGTTTGGAGCTCGACAGGCGCGAGAAATTTTTGACAAGTATTCAGATGCAGAATTGGAACCTTATGGGTTCATAATGACACGACTGGCGAGAAAATTGGCAATGAACACGACTCAACACAACCATGAAATGCACAATTGGGATGTCACGAACTTTTTTAAAATCCTTAACAAGTTGAATAATAATGATATTAACACAGAATGACATTGAATGCATTACTTTCAATTCAGACACAAATCGCAATTACAAAAAATGCACAAATTCATCATTCGCAAAAATTTCCCTTCCACATTAATCCACTCTTCCATCAATACGAGTGCTAACCGTAGCCACAGCAGCAACAGTGGTGGTATTTCATTACATCATCTCTCTGATCTTCATATCTGGCAACCCGAAAAATTTCAATCTCCCATTTCTCTCTTCTCTCTTCCGACAAAATAAATTCCGAGATTTGAAACAAATTCAAGGATATTTAAATGTAAAATATAATCGAGGACCAAATTTGTATCAATATTCATGTTTGAAAAAAGCCTTACAAGAAATTGGTGCAAGGTGTGGAGATGATGATAACACGATGAAGGAATTCTCGCATTTGGTAATTACTGGAGACGTAACAAATATTTCACATCCGGAAGAGTTTGAATTAGCAAGAACAATGTTGCATGAGAATTTTGTGGAGAATATGAGAAGAGGAGAAGACTTTCATGTGGATCGTTTGTATGAACATTGTACAATCATTCCAGGTAGGTTATATACGTAAATTAATTTTATTTTAATTACTCAAATATATATTTAATTATACTTACAAAACTGTTAATTAATGACTGATTGCATTCATCACAGGAAATCATGATGCCTACATTCCCTCAAGTGTCACAAATAATTATTTTGGTTATTATTTTGGAAATACCATTGGTCTCTATGATGCTCTCTTAATCTCTCAACAACAGGACAATCTTTCTGCAGCATTGAATGGACATCAATATCACAATTCAAATTTCTTTCTGGATCAACGTGGGAAAAACCAACATTTGAACGCTCTCAAAAATTCCATTTTCGAATCATTGTCCATGAATGATTTATTTCCAAATGTGAAAATTTTATCAAACGTTCAAGATGGAACAAATGTATTGATACTCTCACTTTCATCGAGTATTCCACAAAAACCGTTTGTTGCTGGAGGTGTGATTGAAAGAACACAATTAGAAAAAGCAAGTAAGCTCATTAAGGAAATTGAAATTGCCTTTCAAGAATTATTATCGAAACAAAATAATAATTCTTTTGGGGAGGAGAATCAGTCTCTGTTCAAAGTGCTATTGATGCATCATCCACCAGTAGAGAGAGCTAAAAATTCCTTCCGAGAATATTTGGATGGTCTCGATAAGAATTCAAAACAAAGAATTGCCGAGTTTTGTGATTTGGAAAAGATTGACTTGTTGTTGCATGGTCACACACATGTGCCCTATTTGGGAAGAATTGGAAGCAGTCATGAGACGCTTGTTATTGATAATGGAAGTTCCACGTATGTGAATGAGGAAAAACCATTCAAAATGGCACGATATCACACATATCGAATTAAGGGAAGAAGTTTGATTGGAATTGAACAACATGTTTGGAATCCTGCAACAACACTTTTTGAAAGAAGAGAATTGGATCTGGTATGAGTGAATCTCCGAAAAAGTCTTTTTTGGAGAGTTTGACTGCATAATGATACTAGAATATATTTCTAATCATTTATTGAACTTTTGGCTCTTCCTTAGAAATTGAAGTTTACCAAGATCTCTAATTCAAGATTTCGAGAGATTCAAAACAATACTCGTTGTAAAAACTTGCAACTTGACACCATCAAAATATCTCCAACCAATAATCTTCGACCATTTAGATGTATGACCCAAAAAAATATGAAAAATCCAAACCATCTCCACCTCACTCTCCCTCTTTAAACACTTCTCATCCATCCTCTTCTCAACAAGAACAACAATCACTCGAGCTTCTGCCATTGACTTCAAGTTCTTTCAATTACATCGATCTCGACAAGATTGAAGATGATTTAATTTGTCCCATTTGTCAATTCCCATATTATGAACCAGTCGTTCATGCTCAATGTGGAAATACGTTTTGCAGTGCATGTGCAGATCCTTTGAAACCATGTCCCATGTGTCGCGAAGGTGATTTTGCATTATATCGTTCCTGCTGCCAAAAATGTTCGAAATCAATTGGATAAATTGAAAGTATTTTGTCCAATGTGTAAGAATGCTGTAAATCGAGGTGAACTGAAGGATCATCAAGAGAAATATTGTCCTCTTCATGAAGCGTATCAAGTGGAAGAACAGAAAAATCGTTTGGATCAACAATTTGAAGAGAAAAGTGCCAAGTTGGAGGAACGACTGAAAAAATTGAATATTGAAAATTCTCTCTATTTAGAACAAGCTGAAAATGCATTGAAACAAAAAGAGAAGGAAAGGATGAAACAATTTGAGGAACGAGAAAAACAATTTGAATTGGAAAGAAAAAATTTCAACAAGAAAAACTATCTCGTTAAAAATTGGAAAATTCAAACAAACCCATTCATTTGAATGTGGGTGGTAAAATTATGACTGTCACTTTTTAAGAAATGAAAGAGAACCTGAGAATTTATTTGAGAAAATGCTCACAGGAGAAGATCCATTGTATGAAACACGTTGTCACAAATTTACAGACAAGGTTTTCTTTTTGGATTGTCATCCGGTGGTATTTGAAGAAATTTATCATTGGTTGAGATTTGGAACAGTTGCAACATGTAAAACAAATGAAACACTGAAAGCGAATGTCATTCAGCATGCAAAAGAATTTCATCTCTTTAGGTTGGTGAAGGAACTTGCTAATGAAAAAGTGTCTCAAGAACGGAAAACGGAGAAACAAGCCAATCAAAAAATTGAAAGTGTGTTCTATTCAAGCACAATTTTGAATTCTAAAGCAGCTTCCTCCATATCCACAAACCTAGGTCTGAAATTGGATGTTGCAAATTGTTCTCATTTTATATCGTGGAAGCAGAGATGGATTCACAGCACAAGCATTTCATTCAAAATGTGATTCTATATCACCAACCATTAGAAAAATAACGCAAATTGTCGTTCATGACTATCATTCAGCCAAAATGAACTTTGTTGAAGCTATAGTTGACATTTATTAAAGGTCTGGGTGAATCTAAATTCAAAAAGGAAATACTCTTAGTTTACTCTTTTCCATATTTAGAAGATGAATGTTGGTTAACACATTCATAGTTCAATGGTTTTGGGATAAGATTCGAAATAGAACTGAGCCAAGAACTCTCATGATGAACTTTTTTGATTTAGAGAGTTGCCTTTTTGATTCGTAATGAAATTGCATACGGCTCATTCATTCACACTCTCATTCCAACAACAAACAAAAAAAACAATGGATTTCAAATCAAGTAGAAACTGTTGCAGCATTTCAATCAGTGCCTCTCGTCAATGCCTCTTGCTTGTTCTTGTGGTCTTGGCGTCTCTCGTCCTCACTGTCCACTGTCGACAGGGTTCCACAAATCAAAACCATGCAACTTCAGTGACTCCTCTCCCTCGTTTGACCTATGTATTGCCAAAATGTAAAACAATCCGTTGCATCAGAAATTGTAAACATGGATTCTTGTTGGATCGTTGTGGATGTCAAAAAAGATGTAAATGCAGACGTCGTCCATGTCGTCAGTTCTCCTGTGCAAAATATTGCAAATTTGGATTCAAGAGAGACAAGTTTGGATGTCCTGTGTGTTTATGTCAACGAAGAAAATGTAAATCTTCCCGTACTGTTCGTCAATAATTTACCTCGATAACACCTCGATTAATCAATAAATTTATGTTAGCTCTACTTTGGTTTGTCGAATTCTCCTTAATTCGTTTCTTTATTATTCCTCATCCTCCTCCTCAGATCCACCACTATTCTCTTCATTCTCGTCATCATCTTCATCCACATCATCATCTTGTTCTGGAGGATATCGTTCCTGCTCCCTTTCTGCCAAAATTCTCTTCACCTCTGCACTATTGAATCCAAATGGAACTCCACACTCAAGACACAAGTACATCATCACTCCATCCGAATCACAAATAGAAGGCAAGACAGGTAAATACCCTTCAATCTGTCTTCCGCTCGGAAAGATCAATTCTCCATTATCACAACTTCGGGCTCCAATATAAAAGAATTCAGAATTTCCACATTTATCACAAACTCGATCTTGTTGAAAAGCCTTCTTTCTCTTCAAATCTCGCTTTTCTTTCAACTGTTGTTTTCGTTTTTTGAGATTTTCAGCTTCCTCTTTTGGAAGAATTTTCATGTATTCCTGCTGCACCATCTCTTGAATCATTGAGATGGAGAGAGTATTAGGTGATGAAACCTTGTCTCGATACAAAGAGATATCATGAAGGAAATCCTTCTTAGCGAGGCCCAAACGGTCACAAGTTTCCTCATATTTGGTGTGAGTGATTTTCAAATCAGAGTCGTAATAGGATTTAACGAGATGATCCAATCGTTGTTGCAATTTAGACATTTTTTTGTTTGTTGTGAAATTTCGTCTGTCAAATGGAAATTGTCTCTAGAAAAGTCGGATAAAGGGTTACATGTTCTGTTTGGTGCTGTCAAAATTGTGGTCTCTTGGTGTAAACCCATAAAATTAAACAAACCGATTAAGAAACCATAGACAGAAAGTTATCATGTCTTCCTCTAAAAGGCTGGCTGAGAGACTGAACGAATAATTGGTATCGTGCTATGAATAAGGAAATTATTTAATTAATTTTTAGTAATCCATTTGTCGTTCAAAAAGTTGTCCAACATTCTCAGTGCTTGTTGTGGTCTATATTGAGGTACCATATGACCAGCTTTTTTCATAAACCCAAATTTCAAAATAAGTAACAACCCATCGAGAATCAAAAAAACATACCTCCACGAACTGTGACAAATGTCAAACCCTTTCCATTCGAGTATTTTCTAATAAATCCATCCACAACAATGTCATTATTTTCATCGTAATGAATCCACTTTGTGTAAGGAAGAGAAACATTAAGCCCTAACTTGTCAAGACCTGCCTTAGTTCCCGATGTATTCAATACACAGTCCACATCACCAGAATATGCTAAAATTCTAATTTCTGGCAATAACTTGGAATAGAATGGCAATAATGTTGTATAAATTTGTGTGTAATTGATAAAAGTGGAACAAACTTGCCATCCTGATGGTGAGGCAATTGGATGAGTGGCTCCAATGGCAGCTCTCACAGCAGGATTGTTAAAGTATGAAATGATTGAATGGTCAGGAACACATGGGCTGTCACTTTCAGCTCCCACAATGAATGGCTTTTTTGTTTTTGGGCGTTGCTTGTACAATTCAAAGAGAGGATGATTTTTGGAATTCTTCTTGGTTAATCCATTATCACCTAACCAAGTGCATCTGTGAAAAATGTGTGATATTTAATCATTAGTGACATGTCGCAGCAAAATCGCAATTAAGTGATGAATATGGTGATACATATTTACGACCCAAAATTCTGCTCATACAACTACTTACGAATCATAAATATAATAAGGATTGAGATGATTCAATGATGAAGAAACTAATTGTAAAAAGTTTGAACAATCTGGCACATTCTGATTGGCATAGAAATTTCTCTTGCAAGCAACGAATCCCTTATTATAATCCTCAGCAGTAATTAAACTGTGTTCCTTGTAAAACAATGGCACTGAGTTGGCATCACTTTCAGCATCTTTTAACAGATTATATTCAATATTGTTTGTAATATTCAATTGTTTGCAAAATGCATAATATTAAATTAAAATAATGCATTATTATGATCATATAATAAAGCATTATTTCAACCAAATGAAAGACTTACCTGTGACACCATTTCCAACCATGATACCCTTAAGATTAATCTTTGGTACTTCACCTTGTTGATTTCCTTGAATCACTCTGAAAGCAGCAGTTGGCACATAAACTCCACCATACGATTCACCAGCAATGTAAAAATCATTCTTCAAATATTGTGGAAATCTTGTAAAGAAGTCGCGAATAGCTCCATTCATATCAGCAGCAGCCACATCATCATTGATTGTTTGATAATCTGCAGGAGTGTCACTATAACTATATCCAACTCCAATTGGTTGTTCCAAAAAAACCATATTCACTCTCTTGTTCCATGCATAAGGATTATCTACCACTGTTTTTCCATCCTGTAAAACAACGAAAGGACCGTGCTCAGAGACCATTCCGTCAATGGAGGAACAACCTATCGAAATTTAATTCGAATGCAAATGGATGACAATTGTCATCATCAATTATTGACCAACAATAAATCAAACAATATTCGAACCAAAGAAATTTTAAATCCGTCATTGCAATTCAGTTCGTATTATTATTATTGAATCACAAAAACATGACATGATGATGAATAAATTTCCAAATTTAGAAATGAAACCAATTCTCTCCATTACTCACCTGGTCCACCAAACCACCGGATCCGTTGCCGGATTATTCTGAGATTCCATAAACCAATAAAACAAATAATGTCCTCGAGTAGCATTAGCCTTTAAATATCCTGTATAACTCTTGAACTTGATAGCACCATTAAAACCAGGCAAATAAGTAACTTGATGATCCAGAGCGGTTTGTCCCGAACTGAACTCGAGAAGAATCAACAAGAGGAATGATAAAGCGAGAAGTAACGATAACGACAACAACGAGAAAAATTTGTTGCGAAACATTTTTTTCAAAATTAAATGTTTGAAAGAATCAGTAATTGATGAAATCCAAGTTCTGGATTTGTCATTCCGATACACAGTTTTCAAACTGAATACCTTGCATGCATTTCCTGAAACAACCAAGTTTCTTCTTCCGAATGTGATCGTCATGTTCAATTCAACCAAACTCAAGAATTTCCAAGCTCAAATTTTCTGCATGTATGACGAAGTTTTTGAATGTGAATTTGTGTGAAATTCATTCAAAACGAAGATGTCTTGAGACAACATCGTCATTGCCTCTTTTCCTTGTGTGTTTTTTTCATGAAAAAAATTGAAAAAATATTTATTGGCCCTTCGGTTCCTCAGGTCTTTCGTTTTCCCAGTATTGATTAAAAGCTCTACCCATCAAGAGCGATAGAATTGCTTGAATGTCTACCCAGTACTTGATGATGTCCTGTTTTCTTCTTGTAAAATATGTGTCGGAGTTAAGAATGATTCCTCTGCTGTCGATAAGGAATTTGGAGGAGGTTAGAATTTCATTTCGGTCATGGGGAATCAATTCAATGTTTAGAAGCCTCTTCATCTGTTGTTTAGCATACATTCTTTCCTCCGATAGTAATGTGCAACGTGTGGAATAGTGTTCAATAGTTCCGGTGCAATTACATCTGGGGCAGGTGTGAGTTTGTTGTTTAAATGTTTTCATGTGAACATTGTGCATGTTTCTCCAGATTGCATATTTTTGTTGGGGAGAGATATTCTTTGACTTCATGAAATTGAATGTTGTTGGGAAGATGCAAGAAGGGTTAAACTTATTCCTGCTCTTCAAAGTTATTGATTCATTCCATTTCTGAAGTTGTTTGTTCTTGATGAATGTTGCAATATCTGGAATCCAGTGGTTATTGGATTTGAGGATAATTTGGTTTTGGGTAAGTTGTCTGTGAGGAATTATCAATTTTCCTGATGTGCATCCCTTTTTGGCTAATTTGTCTACGTGAATGTTACCACTATTTTGGTGGCCTTTAACTTTGATGATGGTGATTTGTAGGTTTTTAGATTTCTTGAGGAATTCAAATTCAGTTTTAAGGGGGAGAAATGGTCCTCGGTATTTAGGGTTTGATAGCAAATTGATACTTATTTCGCTGTCTGTGTAGATTTTTGCTTTTGATTTTGTTGGTAATAATCGGAGAGTGTAGACAATACTTAGTAGTTCAGCTAAGTTATTGCTATGGATTGGGTTAAGTTTGAATTTGTGTCTAGTTGTTATATTTTTGGATTGTAAAATAATACCAAATCCAGTTCCTTGTTCAGTTTTAGATCCATCAGTCCATACTTCAAAGTTTTTACATTTCTTATGGTATTTTAGTGATTCTTCATTTACAAGTTGAGGTATGTAGTTGCAGTTATCAACTTTAAGCTCATACTTCCTTGCTATGTGGTGGAAGTTTTCAAATATATTTAGGTTTTTGGATTTTTTGGTGTTGAATGTTGATGTGATAGCATCATTTACCGCTTCTTGCATGAGTTGGTAATTGTGACATGAGATATTAATTAATGATTTTAGGGTTATGATATCAGTCATCATTTCAAGGCATGGAATACCCATTCCTCCTTGGTAGTTTGGTAAGTATAGGCATTCTTTAGGTGTTCTTGCATCAATATTTAGTTTTCTTTTGATTTGGTTTCTGATTGAAGAGTCGAATGATTCTATTTGGGATTGGCTTATTGAATTACTGCGTGCAAGGTGTGTAATTTGGGATAAGGTTTTAGATGTGACTACTTGTTTGAGATTATATGGTTGAATCAGATTAATTGGGAGGATGTTAAGGATATTCATCATCTTATGTTTCCTTTTTTCTAGTTCTTCCTTAAATAATTTAGATTCAAAAAGATATCCTCCGAGGATTCTTTGGTTGTCTTGGTTTGGAATTTTGGTATTGTTAATCAAGGCCTCATTTGGTTTAGGGAGTGAAGTTGTAACTGATTTGGATGGATTAATTTCTAGGAATATTTGTTTGAACCATCTGTTAATTTTCTTGAGTCTTTTGTTGTGGAGAGTAATGTTAGAATTGATAATTGACATATCATCGGCAAAACAAAGTGTGGCAATATCATCAATGTCTAGATCTTGTGGAGTGATTGGGAGTTTTTCTCTTTCAATAATTTTATCAATAATCATTTGGGAGATGCAGTTATAGATTAGAGGAGCTAGAGGACATCCTTGTGGGATTCCTCTTGTCTTGATGAATTTTTCTGATAGTGTATGATTCCATTCTATTTGGATTTGATGATTTGAGTAAGCATTAATGATGAAGTTTTTAAGTTCTTGGGGGAATTTGCAGTGGGTGAGCGCCATGTCAATGATTTTGAGTTCAATGGAATCATATGCAGCAGCAATATCTATATTGGTTAGAATGAATCCTTTCTTTTTGAATTTGTTAATGAGGGCTTGTATGAGGATGCAGTGATTTGTTGTTTCTCGATTTTGGGTGAATGCTTGTTGTCTAATGTTGATATTTGATTCGGCCCAATCTTTAAGTTTGAATGTTATAATGTTGAATAGGAGTCTATATCCAATATTCATGATTGTGATTGGTCTTAGATCTTTGTAGTCTGTGATTATATCTTTTTTTCCGATTAATTTAACCCATCCTTGTTTCCAGCATTTTGGGATGTCTTGATTTTGGATCATGTCATTAAATGCTGATGCTAATATATTGGGATTGATATTTTCAAATATCTGTTTTGTTGTGAAATCTACCCCTTGTGTTGTTGATTTCATTCTTTTCAACGCGTCCGTAACATCTTCTTTAGTTATTGTAATGTTGGACGGTCCTTCTTTAACTGTTGATTCACCTGGTTTAAATTTAATTTCTGTTTTGTCATCTAGTTTTGAGGTGAATTTGTTTTTAAAGTAGTTCACAGCTCCTTATTTTGTTATTTTGGTTGAATTCCAATCAATTTCCTTGTATTTGAGATGGTGATCGAAGTTGTAGATTCCTTTGGTGTGTTTGTTATTAATGGAATCTATGAACTTTTTTCTATATTCCGCAAATTCAAGGTTATATTGTTCTTTGAGTTTCTTCTTTGTTTCCTTTATAGATCTTTTGATAGTGGATTCATCTTGGGTTGTTTCGGATAATTTTTGTTCATGGAGATTATGGAGCTGTTGTTTCAAATTGGTAATGATTTCAGATTCCTTAAACCCCTTAATAGGATGTGGTTTATGAGATTGGTTCTTGATCTCATGATTGAGTTTTTTCAATTCACTGTTGTTGACGGGAAGAGATTTCAAAATTTCTTCGAGTTTTTTTGCAACACTTTGCTCATCGCTGATTATTCGTTTCCAGGTTGTTGGAATTAATAATTTAAATTTGAACATGATTGGTATGTGGTCATTTGTTGTGACGAGTGGTAAAGCTTGTTCATGTTCTATTTCAATGTGACTCGAGTGGAATAGGTGGTCAGGTCTTGAGATTGTTTCTAATATTTTGTTTTGTGATGTGTATTTTCTGATGTAGGATGGAATTATTGTTTCTCTTTCTTTTAGGTTATGTTGGTCCATAAATGTTTTCCACTTGGTGTCTTTGTAAGCATTTCCTTCCGAACTAAAATTCATGTCAACAATCACTATTATTGGTTGGTGATTTAGGGTTGATAGGGTTTCAGATAATTTCTCGAGTAAAATATTTTCTTCTTCTTCATTTCTGTTTCCAGAGTAGTTATAAATATTAAATATATTCAATAAGCATCCACCGATGTGGATGGTGCATAGTTGGAGACGTCCTGGAATAAGGATTTGATGAATAGCTTTCTTTTTGTGACGTTGATGGGTAAGGACAAAAGTTCCATCATGAGAATTATTATTGTTGAGAAAAGAATAATATCGATAGAGGTTTTGGTGAAAAGTGCGTGTGTATTGTGAGTTGTTAATGTGTGATTCTTGGATTGCCATGAAGTTAAGTTGATAGATATCCATAAGCCGTATGATTTTGTCCAATCTACTTGATTGATTGGGATCCTTTGGAAGGATTCCATTCACATTAAGGGTTGCAATAGTAAAAGTCATTCAATATCTTCATCATGCATGTCCTTTCTCTTCCCAGCTTGGACGAGTCTTTTAACGCTGTGCATTAGAGTTTCCATATTTTTAGCAATATTTGATATATTGCTTTCCATATTGGAGACTCTTTTTTCAAGGCTGGTAAATCTTGCTTCATAATTATTTGGAGTAGTAATAGTTGAGAAGTTAGAGCTTTCTTTCTCTGTTGATTGATTTGATTTGGAGATAGCTTTTTCTTTAAAGAACTGCGCTTTGGACTTGAAGGATTTTGTGATGATTCTGCCATGCTTGGTTTCAATAGGATGGACCACTTCTAAGATACGATCGACTTCAGTATCAGATTTAAGAGACACTATGATGTTATAATATGATTCTTCAGGATTAAAAAGGAGATGCCTTTTCATCGATTTTGATAGAGTTTGGGTGAATAGTAATTCCTGGTTTAGTGGTGATATCTTTAACGACGTTTACGATTTCATGGTCTTCAAAATCTGTAGAGAGGTTGATAAAGACTTCAAAACGGGAATCTTCAGCTAGTTGAGTATAAGTTTTGAGGCGAGACCATTCGGTGTTAGAGAGGATTTCTTGTAGTGATTGTAAATTCTTAACTGTAACAGTGGTTTTGAAGCAGCTTGAGTCTGGTGGTTTACTAATTCTCATAGCTATTAAACCTTTAGATTTCTCATGCCAATTGCATAGGCAGGAGATCATATGGAGAATATTGTTTTCATCGTTTCCAGTAAGATGTTGAGCGGTGAACTCTGTGATTTGGAGAGACATATCAGAGATAAAGTATTTAAAGTTTGTTTGACTTTTGGCGGTATTGAGGTTCTTGATGATTTCGTCCCTTGAGCTTGATGAGGACGGAACAATTTGGAGTATGAATGGTCTTTCAGAGGGGACCCATGGATCCTTCGCAAGTTTGGAGGCCTTGAGGTGATTGAGGAGAAATTGAAGTGCCTCTTTGTTTTTGTACAAGTTGGTTGCGCAGTAGGGTTTGGTGTTTTTTTGGTTGAGGTTTTTTTACCTTAGGGTTCGAGTTATCTTTGGAAGAGAGATTTTTCTTGTTTAGGTTGATATTGGTTGTTGTTTCTTGGTTGAATCTACGGCTTTGGTATTTGTTCTTCATAGGAATTTGTTCTTTTTTTTTTGTGTGTAAGTGTGTGTGGTGTGTGTGTATGTGTATGTGTTTGTGTAGAAGATGGTGCTTGTATTTGTGTTTGGGGGAATATTGGAGTGGACATAACTGACTCATCATTTGGAGGGTTATCATTGATTTTAAGATTAGAAGTAGGTTCATGCAGTTGCTTTTCAATCATATCATTAATTTCTTTAGTGAGATCATTCATGGTAGATTGTAGGTATTCAATATATTTTTCAAGGTGCGCAATTTTAGTGGTTAACGAGGGATGATCGTCAGTCATTTTTTAAGGGCTCTTTTTTTTTTCATGAAAAAAATGAACACTGAAGAAAGCCCTTTGGAGGTCCCACCCACCCCGATAGAGAGCACAGGGATATCTCGCCCAACAGCAACAGCATCATCATCACCATTGAAACCAACAATCACAAAGGAATCTCCAAGTGGTTCAAGAATAACGACACAACAGTCCTCGGGCTCTTCAAAAAAGAAACATTCCAGCGCTGGTACTTCATCAATTTCATCCTCCTCCTCATCCTCAAATACCCATTCCGATGCATTCATTGCACAACAATTAATGAAACGAATTAAAGAGAAAAAAGGAGGAGTTAAAGTAGTACAAAAAAAGGCTTCCACAACAAGCACTTCATCATCATCCTCGCAACAACCCAAGGATAATGATTATTCCGATACTGAAAATGAACCAAAAAGCGAATATAAAAAAGGAGGTTATCATCCGGTTGCAATTGGAGATCGATTGGGCAACGATCGGTATATTGTTGTTCATAAATTGGGTTGGGGATATTTTAGCACCGTTTGGTTATGTTATGATTTGGTAGAAAAAATTTTCAGAGCTGTGAAAATTCAGAAAAGTCAAAAAGACTTCTCAGATGCAGCCATGGATGAAATTAAATTATTGGATCATGTCATGAAGAAATTTTCAGAATTGTATAGTCACTATAATAACCAACAGGAACACGTTGTGACTCTAGGAGAAGAAGCAACAGCATGTAATATAGTAGAAGATGAAGCAACGAATAGTAATTGTGTGAATAATCAATACTTGTCACAACGTACAAGTGTTGACTATTCTAAATTAAGAGTGGTAGGAATGTTTGACCATTTTTTGGTGCGAGGAGTTAATGGTACTCACGTCTCCATGGTTTTTGAAGTGGTAGGCCATAATTTATTGAAATTAATCGAGCAATACGAATATAAGGGAATGCCACTTAGTTTAGTGAAAATTATTATGAGGGATGTTTTGGAAGGTCTCGATTTGTTGCACTCACATTGCAAAATCA
Organism: Naegleria fowleri; assembly: GCF_008403515.1. Lineage (NCBI taxonomy): Eukaryota > Heterolobosea > Eutetramitea > Acrasida > Naegleriidae > Naegleria > Naegleria fowleri. The sequence goes on along the minus strand of NW_025407996.1, from coordinate 9,548 downwards.
TTCATACCGACATTAAGCCAGAAAATATTTTGATTGTGAAGCCTGCAAACAAGATTCAACATATTATGGGTATGTTTAGATTGATATGATTGGTTTCAACAGTTTCCACAACCAATTACCTTCTTGTGCATTGTTATTTCTTGTTTTATTTGATTCTATTAATTAATTGGTGATTTTACTGCATTTATTTCAATGGATACCATTTTGACATGATGAACATTTATATACTGCTGTGTTGATCTTTTATATGTGTGGGCGTGTTGTTGTGGTTTGTTTGAATTTTAACACTGCCCATCCATATATATATATAGACCATTATCAGGTGCCAGATTTTGACGTACCACTCGAAGAGAGAGATGTCTCAACTCTCAACAAGAAACAATTGAAAAAGTTGAAACAAAAACTCAAACACGAGAATCGACTACAGGAGCTACATGAATTGGAAGAGAAAATTGAAAAAATCGAAAAGGAAGGGTCAGCTAATGCCTGTGACGACACTGTAAATGATCCCACCACCAAACAGCTTAAAATATTGCTCGAAAATGCACCTCCCGATCATATCGATGTTGAGAACATTCGTGTAAAAATTGCAGATTTTGGAAATTCTGTTTTTTCTGACAAGAAAGTCACTGACGATATTCAAACACGTCAATATCGATCTCCCGAAGTCATCCTTGGTGCTCGCTATTTTTCTGCAGCAGACATGTGGAGTGCAGCATGTTTGGCCTTTGAGTTGGCCACCGGTCAATACCTCTTCGATCCACAATCAGGTCGAACCTATAATCGTGATGAGGACCATTTGGCTCTCATGATTGAGTTGTTGGGTCCCTTTCCACACGAATTGCTCTCTCGAGGTTCCAAGACGACCAAATTCTTCAACGCCTCAAAAGGAGAAATGTTGAATATAAAAAAGTTCAAGCCCACTTCCTTAAAACAGAAATTGACCGACCAATACGGCATGGAAGAAGAGGAAGCCACACAATTCTCTCAATTCCTGTTGCCTATGCTTGAAATGATGCCTGAGAGAAGAGCCACAGCCAAACAAATGTTGCAACACCCGTTTATTAAGGAATAAAGTGCTAACAGTATTAGGAGCACGCCACATACGCGAATTGCTGGACTTAAAACGGCCTGACTAATAATCACCGCTTGGGTGTTTTTATGTGCTAAGCTTCAAATTTGGACAAATATGAAACCGCAACCGTTTTACTGAGTTCTCAACGGTCACAACCACAGATATAGATTCCTCGGTGAACAAACGCAAATTTGCACTCAACCACAAGTCATCCATCCTCACGTTCGATAACTTCCATTATGCGCTCGTGGTTTGCAAATGCCAATTAGAGCGAATGATGAAAGGAAAAAAATGTACAGCAGAGACCAACACAAACGAAAATTGATGATGGCCTCTTCGTCTTCTTCCTCCTCCACGTCGAATGGTCATGTAGGTGGCGAAAGCGAGAAAATGTTTGGATGTCCCTCGTGGGCGCATCCTCCAGCAACCTCTTCATCACTCGAGCAGCCTTCTCTGCAAAATCAAGGCTTGTTTCATCTGATGACACAATCTTCCTCTCAAACATTCCGACCTGGTTTTCAACAGCAGCCTCCACAATATCCTCATTATTCCAATAACAACAACAACATGAACCCTAACTTTTCGAACAATAATAACAACTCTGCCGTGGTGATCGTATCGAGTGGTTTTGGCCAATTTTCAGAAGAAGAACAAGATGGAGTCATGATGATGGACTCGGGAATGGCTTTATCCAATCATAATCATCACGACGAGGATGATTTCCATCTGAATCATCGTTCCAACATGAACCACAATAATGGTAATATATCGGAATTGGATGATCTCAACCACATACTAATGCAATTCAATAGTGATTTTGCACAACAACAACGGCAACAAGAACAACAAGCAACCACTCTTTATGATTTTGTTGAACCACAACCACCACAAACAATAGCAATACCCATCATAGATGATGAACAAACTCAACTGGAACGAATCATGCACATTCCACTCAATGATCAGCGTCAATATCATCACTATCAATTTGAAGGATGTGACTTTGCATTGCCCTATCGATATCAACCACTGTTGAGAATGGTGCCTCCATCATCGTCATCATCATCTCCGTGCTCCTCCTCAACAACAATGACAGCAGACAACATGCAAAAAGAAGTGGTGTTTCTGGGACGTGGAGCGTATGGTCAAGTAATTGCTTGCGCAGACTTGGAACAACATGGACAAATTGTCGCCATAAAGAAAGTACCGAAAGTGTTTGACAAAGCAGCCTATCGAATGTTGAGAGGTGAGTAATAATTGTGAATTTTTTCCATTCGTTCTTAATTGAACGTTACATTTCTGATGTTGTGTTTCCACACTTGACATGATGGTCTGATGTTCCAACATACACACGCAAAACACTTGGAATGATAATGTGCTAATAGAGGTTAAAATAATGAAACATTTGCGAGGTCACCCAAATGTAGGTATTAATAATATTAATCGATGTGAAACAATTCCGAATTCATCAACATGACATTTCTTGTAACCAAAATGTAACATAATGTTTTTAGATTGTTACCTTAATTGACATTTTTATTCCAGGTACCACACTTGGAGAATTCAATGATTTGTATATCGTTTCGGAATGCATGAACGGAGGGGATTTGGGACGTGTTATGTCCAATATATGTAAATGCAAACAAAGCTTTTCTGTCGAAAATATTCGAGATATTATGGGTCAACTTTTGAGTGCCATGTTTTTCCTACAAAGTGCTGGAGTTCTCCATAGAGACATGAAACCAAGTAATATTTTGCTTAATCAGAACTTTCAGCTCAAATTGAGTGATTTTGGAATGAGTAGGAGTGATGTTTCACATCAACAAATTACCAATCCACAAAGTTTGGCAGTGGTGACAGAAATTTATAGACCAGTAAGTATTGCTTAAAGAGTGTGTGCTTTTTTAATAATGACAATATTAATTATTATCTCATGGTCAATTTTCAATTTGAATTAAAACTACTCCAGCCTGAAGTAGTTCTCAATTATGACTTTCAATCATCGGCAATCGATTCTTGGTCCATTGGATGTAAGTAATTGTGTATAAATTCATAACTCGGTTGTGGAAACTGACGTGTATGTCAACAACTGCTCCTTCTAATTGTTTTCCATGTTTTTGTTAATGCACATGTTCAATATCAAAGGCATATTTGCTGAACTCTTGTACATGCTCCCTCCACAACCAAAGAGAAGACCTCTCTTTGTGATTTTAAAAGACAATGAAATTCGAGTACCTAATCATTACGAACATCTGAACTTGATGGCTTCACTTCTAGGTCGACCCAATCCACAAGATCTCAAAGGTAATCCACAACATGTACGAGAATTATTAAGGGTATGTTTTTGAAATGTCATAACTCATCAGGTTTTCATTGTTACTTTCATTTGATATGACTTGTTGCATTTTCATCTTATTACATCTCATATGAACAAAATTAATAATGTGTATGTTTATATAATGATCTACAATACTGTCCACCTCTTTCAACATGTTTCACACGAAATGAATAACAGTTACTTGAAAATTTCCCCACTCAAGGTTATGACTTTTCACAAATTTTCCCCACTGCTCCTTCGGAAGCGATCGATTTACTTAAGCGGTTCCTGACTTGGAATCCTGAAACCCGAATCTCCTTTGAGGATGCCCTCAATCATCCCTTCATTCGATCAAGTCCCATGATCAACAGAATTAGAGCCACCGAGAAGATTACTTCACTCGATGACGATGCTTCCTTTAGCTCTGAAAAACTCAGATTTCTCTTTTATAAGGAAATTATTTCATGGGTTGATCAAAATAAACAGCAGCAGACACAACACACTCATCATCGGTATTGAGGTGATGTGAATGCATGCGCTTTGTGAGGATTGGGCATAAAAATGTTTACTTGTCAGTAAAATGAGACTGCGCGGTGAATTCATGTGATGTCAACATTTATGAAGCGATTTTCAAGAACTAACTCTGAGAACAAAACGCCGTTCCATTGTTTACAAACTTTCAAACCGGCCGCAAACAACATATGGCTGGAAATTGATGACCTCTTGCTCATTTATTTAAAAGTGGCAATAATTATTCGTCATTCAAAATTGCTTTCCTTTAAGAACCACTTGTCATATTTCAAAATGCAACACAAAAAAAAATTCAATTCACAAGGTATCCAAATGAATATTAAACCGTCAAAAACCGACCCAGCAAGTGATAGATTGCCCATTCTTTCGTCAGCACTGCCATCTTATGCTTATGGTTCCTCTGCAGATCTTGATGTGAATGAACATCAGTCACTCCTTCAAGATTTGCTTGAAAGAAAATACAACTCAAAATATCCAAACTGTCAGGTTTCCATTGAGTTTATTGCGTCAGGGACCTATGGAATGGTTTTTAAAGTACAAGCAGATGACGAAATATTTGCCGTGAAAATGGTGAGAAAAGACAGCAAGAAGAAGTATGAAAATGAAAAGAAGCCACATAGTTTGAAATACGATCACATTGTAAAGATTAATGAAGTTTTCGAGGAGAAGATATCTGGACAAGTAACAATCATTGGGTTGGAGATGAAGTACTATGAACAATCATTGTCAACCTTGTTTCCCAACAACAACATGCCTGAAATTGTGGCAATTCAAGTTCTAAGTCAATTATCGCAAGCTCTATCTTATGTTCATGAACTTGGTGTCCTTCACCGCGACATCAAAAGTGAAAACATTCTTGTTGAAGAATATACTACAAGATGGAAAATCAAGGTTGTCCTTTCCGATTTTTCGCTGTGTAGAGATAAACAGAGTGTCATTGAAGGAACGCCAAAAACTGCACCCGAGTTGGCAAGTCCAACTGCTGCAGACATTTATAGCTTGGGATGTATGATTAGAGAGCTTTGTAGCAACTCATTTTTATCACCTCAATTCAAGCATTTACTGAGTAAGATGACAAGTGACAGCATTTCTGAAAGACCAACAGCATCTGGAATTGAGGAGCATTTGAAAAAAACTACAAGTCAAAGACAAGCACTTGAAGTTGTTCACGATTTTTATAGACATGTGAGAAATCAAAAGGTGGAACGAGGATTGAATATGATTAGAGATGCAATGTTCGAAAGAATTGATGAGAGTAAACAGAGAAGAAAGACAGATCTCTCATTATCCAAAGTGAAAGCGCTTGTGAAGATTGTGGTGGCCTTTATTGTTCTTATCATCATTGGTCTTTCAGTCTTTTGGTACTACTTATCGACGAACAATGTTTATACATTCATTTTCATTTCACTTAATGTCCCTCTCATTCATTGGATATGTTTGTGGTATGGAGATTACAAATATTATTCAATCCAACTCAAAGTTTTTGACGGTTCTGAAGAATTTACTACCAAACAAGAAGCAATTCAAAATGCTATTAGTGATCTGGCTGAGATGATTAAAAGCTTCAGCGCCAACAAAACAAGAAGATAAATTCAGAACTGGATTGTTTCGAAAAAGTAAAAAAAATCGTTTCATCAGGAAAACAATGTGAAATCTTTGAATTTAAACGAATTTCGGAATTCTATTCTATGATTCTATATTTTATTATATATTATTGTATAAAACCTATATTGATTCTATATTTTGATTATTTTGTATATTTTTTGATTTCAATCGTGCTGTTCAGGGATTTGTCAGTTGGAATCATGATGTCTGAGTTAATTATTGTTATGGCTTGTTCAAATGTGGAATGATTTTTGACTACTATAACCTACTTTGTCTTGAAATCGAAGCATGTTTCACACCACGTCAAACAATCCATACCAACCGTCATGAAACCTCAAACAGAATTGGTTACCTATGGTGGGTACTTCCATCATGGGTTGGTTCAATTCCAATCTTGTTATGTCCAACGAAAAAGGACATTTTGAACACCATAACCGAAACCGAAAGCACGTTAAGGACTCCGTAGATAGTTGCGCCCTTTGGAGTTGCCTTATTTCATCTGATGTGGTCGTTGTGTATTACTCCCCGTTGATTCTTCAGATTCAAGAAAAACAAAATCCACAACCACTGGCAAAGATTCCGTGAAAGGGTCTGTCTTCTTAAAGTTTTCTCTGTTGATATTTATATTGAGTAGGAGAGTCAATAGAGATGAAAACGTTTAATTTCGTTCACGACGATAAGAACGAAGTACTTTTCGTCCGTAAGGATATTTATGAGATTGGTTTTTTTGACAAGCAAACTCCCACTCCCAATTTCCAAGAAATGACATCCGACCACCACTCTGTCAAGGATCAGATGCAAGCGTTCTCTGCAACAGCTGAGGAGTTATTTGAAATGCATCAGACACATAATTTGAAGATATTGAACGAAAGATTTTTGGGTATATCAGGACTGACCAAAATTTTGAAAACAGACCTCAAGAAGGGCATTCAGTGGAAAAAAAACTTGATCGAGTTCGAAGAGAGGACAACGATCTATGGACAAAATGTTTATCCTGAGCCACCCTCTAGAGGTTTGTTCAGGATCTTCCTCGACTCTATTAGTGATGAGACTCACATTATATTATTGGTATTTTCTTTCATTTCGATGGTTTTGGGCCTGGCCTTTCCAGAGAGTGAAGAAGATAGACGTTTGGGATGGATTGATTCGTTTGCTATCTTTATTGCGGTTGCTATTGTTTCAATTGTAGTTACTGTCAATGACTACTCAAAAGAGAAAAAGTTCAAGTCCTTAAGTAAAGAATCAAAGAAAGTACTCGTAAAAGTTATTCGTGATGGAGACAATTTTAGCATTTTGACTGATGATGTAAGAGTTGGCGACCTAATAGAAATTGAGCAGGGAGATGGAATACCAGCTGATGGTTTATGTGTTGAATCAAACCACCTCAAAACAGATGAGTCTGTCATGACTGGAGAGTCAGATCTAATTAAGAAAAACACATCAGATTTGCCCTTCTTATTGAGTGGTACCACCATTGCAGAAGGATCAGGAAAGATGTTGGTTACTGGTGTAGGCGTTCATTCTGAGTGGGGCAAAACTTTACAGAGTCTGAAGGAAGCTAATCAGCAACGTTCTACACCACTGGAGGAGAAACTGGACAAACTTGCAAGAAACGTTGGGAAGGTTGGAATTGGTTTTGCTGTGGCAACCTTACTTGTGCTCATTCTTGCTTATTGGATAAAGAAGCTAATCTACACCCAAACTTGGGTTGATACCCTTGGGGTATTTGACGACGTATGGCAGGAGAACAATATTGTGGACATTGTCAAATACTTTATAATAGCCTTAACGATTGTTGTTGTGGCAGTTCCTGAGGGTCTTCCACTTGCTGTCACTATTGCATTGGCTTACAGTGTCAGGAAAATGATGAAAGATCAGAATTTAGTACGTCACCTTGTAGCCTGTGAAACAATGGGTGGAGCAAACAACATTTGTTCAGATAAAACTGGAAGGGTTTGGGTTTGGGTTTGGGTTTGGGTTTGGGTTTGGGTTTGGGTTTGGGTTTGGGTTTGGGTTTGGGTTTGGGTTTGGGTTTGGGTTTGGGTTTGGGTTTGGGTTTGGGTTTGGGTTTGGGTTTGGGTTTGGGTTTGGGTTTGGGTTTGGGTTTGGGTTTGGGTTTGGGTTTGGGTTTGGGTTTGGGTTTGGGTTTGGGTTTGGGTTTGGGTTTGGGTTTGGGTTTGGGTTTGGGTTTGGGTTTGGGTTTGGGTTTGGGTTTGGGTTTGGGTTTGGGTTTGGGTTTGGGTTTGGGTTTGGGTTTGGGTTTGGGTTTGGGTTTGGGTTTGGGTTTGGGTTTGGGTTTGGGTTTGGGTTTGGGTTTGGGTTTGGGTTTGGGTTTGGGTTTGGGTTTGGGTTTGGGTTTGGGTTTGGGTTTGGGTTTGGGTTTGGGTTTGGGTTTGGGTTTGGGTTTGGGTTTGGGTTTGGGTTTGGGTTTGGGTTTGGGTTTGGGTTTGGGTTTGGGTTTGGGTTTGGGTTTGGGTTTGGGTTTGGGTTTGGGTTTGGGTTTGGGTTTGGGTTTGGGTTTGGGTTTGGGTTTGGGTTTGGGTTTGGGTTTGGGTTTGGGTTTGGGTTTGGGTTTGGGTTTGGGTTTGGGTTTGGGTTTGGGTTTGGGTTTGGGTTTGGGTTTGGGTTTGGGTTTGGGTTTGGGTTTGGGTTTGGGTTTGGGTTTGGGTTTGGGTTTGGGTTTGGGTTTGGGTTTGGGTTTGGGTTTGGGTTTGGGTTTGGGTTTGGGTTTGGGTTTGGGTTTGGGTTTGGGTTTGGGTTTGGGTTTGGGTTTGGGTTTGGGTTTGGGTTTGGGTTTGGGTTTGGGTTTGGGTTTGGGTTTGGGTTTGGGTTTGGGTTTGGGTTTGGGTTTGGGTTTGGGTTTGGGTTTGGGTTTGGGTTTGGGTTTGGGTTTGGGTTTGGGTTTGGGTTTGGGTTTGGGTTTGGGTTTGGGTTTGGGTTTGGGTTTGGGTTTGGGTTTGGGTTTGGGTTTGGGTTTGGGTTTGGGTTTGGGTTTGCGGGTTTGGGTTTGGGTTTGGGTTTGGGTTTGGGTTTGGGTTTGGGTTTGGGTTTGGGTTTGGGTTTGGGTTTGGGTTTGGGTTTGGGTTTGGGTTTGGGTTTGGGTTTGGGTTTGGGTTTGGGTTTGGGTTTGGGTTTGGGTTTGGGTTTGGGTTTGGGTTTGGGTTTGGGTTTGGGTTTGGGTTTGGGTTTGGGTTTGGGTTTGGGTTTGGGTTTGGGTTTGGGTTTGGGTTTGGGTTTGGGTTTGGGTTTGGGTTTGGGTTTGGGTTTGGGTTTGGGTTTGGGTTTGGGTTTGGGTTTGGGTTTGGGTTTGGGTTTGGGTTTGGGTTTGGGTTTGGGTTTGGGTTTGGGTTTGGGTTTTGGGTTTGGGTTTGGGTTTGGGTTTGGGTTTGGGTTTGGGTTTGGGTTTGGGTTTGGGTTTGGGTTTGGGTTTGGGTTTGGGTTTGGGTTTGGGTTTGGGTTTGGGTTTGGGTTTGGGTTTGGGTTTGGGTTTGGGTTTGGGTTTTGGGTTTGGGTTTGGGTTTGGGTTTGGGTTTGGGTTTGGGTTTGGGTTTGGGTTTGGGTTTGGGTTTGGGTTTGGGTTTGGGTTTGGGTTTGGGTTTGGGTTTGGGTTTGGGTTTGGGTTTGGGTTTGGGTTTGGGTTTGGGTTTGGGTTTGGGTTTGGGTTTGGGTTTTGGGTTTGGGTTTGGGTTTGGGTTTGGGTTTGGGTTTGGGTTTGGGTTTGGGTTTGGGTTTGGGTTTGGGTTTGGGTTTGGGTTTGGGTTTGGGTTTGGGTTTGGGTTTGGGTTTGGGTTTGGGTTTGGGTTTTGGGTTTGGGTTTGGGTTTGGGTTTGGGTTTGGGTTTGGGTTTGGGTTTGGGTTTGGGTTTGGGTTTGGGTTTGGGTTTGGGTTTGGGTTTGGGTTTGGGTTTGGGTTTGGGTTTGGGTTTGGGTTTGGGTTTGGGTTTGGAGTTTGGGTTTGGGTTTGGGTTTGGGTTTGGGTTTGGGTTTGGGTTTGGGTTTGGGTTTGGGTTTGGGTTTGGAG